>NW_026844264.1:27958470-27990824 GCF_029955315.1 Cylas formicarius
ATATATATATATATATATATATATATATATATATATATATATATATATATATATATATATATATATATATATATATATATATATATATGTATATATGTATATATGTATATATATATATATATATATATATATATATATATATATATATATATATATATATATATATATATATATATATATATATATATATATATATATATATATATATATATATATATTTATATACATATTCAAATATTTCATTGGGGGCTACTAATTTACCCTCCAAAAAGGTAATTTTTAGGCAATTGTTGGTTTGTCGCCAACACATCCTGTAGATAATGGAAAAATTGACCAAATTAAAAATGACAGCTCTGGACCTGTCGCGTTTCCGGCGCCAAAAACCAGAGAAAATCAATTAAAAAAAATATTTCACAAGATTCAGTACCAAGGATTTTATCGATTTTTTGAAAATAACCAGTTTTCAGTTCCAAGCGTGTTTTATTATTTACTAGATGAATTGATTTGCTACAAAATATGTATGTCTACTCACACTATCGTTTTCATTATTTAAGTGCCATAATAATCCTGTTATAGATAAAGCTTTTCAATGTAGACATTTCTTCCAGACGTGACCAAGTACTTGTATGATTAGTTTAATGATATTTAAAAAAAACACGTATAAATAAGTGTTAAGCTGGTACGTGCTAGTCATAACAGTGTTACATTCAGCAATGGGGTTCCTTGCAAACATTGTTGCAACCACATCGGTGTTGCTACTGATATCATCTTATTCGCGTGCGGTGACTGCAGATTCTTGTACCATCACGTCATTTGACGAAATCAGTAGCGTAGTAGCCAGTTGTAGTAACGTGGTATTTGGAAGTTTTACGATACCCTCGGGCAATAAATTGGCTATTAAATTCTTAGATGGAGCTTCTGTTACCTTCAGTGGTGAAGTCTTATTCGAACACTTCAATGGCGACGGTCCACTTTTAAGGTTGACAATTAACAATGGTGTTGTGACGGGAGATGATAGTAAGTATCGGAATTACCTTAACAAGCTTTGGGCTGATGTTGGCGACCGCTTTTCCAGATCACTTGTTCAATGGGCAAGGTGAGAGTTACTGGGGTTTAAACGGTACTAAACCCCTACTAATGCGTCTCGTTGCACAGAACACCAATTTCCAAGGATTCAAAATTAAGAATTGCCCCCAAAGATGTATTTCCATAAACGGCTCAAATAATACCGTCATATCAAACTTTACGATCGATAATCAAGATGGAGTTGGTGTAAGTCTACTATAGCAAATTTGCTTCTCTAGTAGTTGAATAATAATTCGTATTCGGACAGAAAGCAAAGAATACCGATGGATTTGATGTCAGTTCGTCTAGCGGAATTACAATTAAGGATACCATAGTGACGAATCAAGATGATTGTGTGGCTATTAACTCGGGTTCGGATATTTTAGTGGACAATCTTCATTGTATCGGTAGCCATGGATTCGACATTTCTGTCGGGCAGGGTAGCGGAAATACCAACTTTGTTACAAACGTCACGTTCCAGAATTCCATATTGACTGGAGGTCTGGTCGGGCTTAGTATGCTCTCGCATATTGAGGGCGGAACTGGAGAAGTAAACTCTATTAATTACACCAACATCCATATCGAAGGTACTTTAAATTGTATATATCTACCGATTAGCGGTTTTGCCGATTGTTTTTTAAACACGTGTTTTTGCACTTGTTATCGGTAAGTTAAAGATTAGATCTGTTTGCGCAATCTGAGAAGTTCAATAACTTTTAGGTAGTTTTCGTTCTGCATGACATAACAACAATTTTCCTTTAGGGTCTACTGACTACGCTGTTTTCTTCCATCAAGATTTTTCCAGCGCGATCCAGGGTAACACCGGTGTCCCGGTGGGCACCGTTGTGTTTTCTGACATAACTTTTAATAATGTTACTGGCTTTGTGGATGATACTACGGATGCAGCCGCAGTGTGTTTAAGGTGTGCTTCCGGATTCTGCAAAAATTTCAACTTCAATGGGTTACAGATCAGCGGCGCCACAAAGAAAGACGAATGCAGCATCGAACCAATAGGATATAAATGCAATACTTAATCATATTGATTGCCATTTTTTGAGGTAAAATACATCTTTTTTCAATTCTTCAGTTTTTTTGTGAAATAAGCTCCAAAAATAAGATGCTGTTGTTATGGAATGAAATCTTCTTTGTAAGATATAACAATTAGTTATAATTATAGTAAGTTTTGGTTACTTTCAGAATGTCATTTTTTTAAAAAGATTCAAGCGTCAATCAAGTAGAAATGATTTATCTGGGAAGTTAAAAACTCATGTCAAGCTAAATTTAAACCATCATGTATGTGTGAAGTAAGGATGGATTTATACAAAGTTGCCTGTTCGATATCGAGACAAATAATAAAAGCCAGTACAATATTTTCACCAAAATATTGTATTGTCTAAATTCTTTGCTAAGTACATATAAAAAATATGGTTTTATTAAGCCTTATAAAATATCAATTTTTTGTTTACAGATATTTGAAAAATGTGTATATGTATATGTATATCCAAATAAAACATAACTTGGATATTATGGGACTACTTTTTTATAAGAACTTTAATGACTTGATATTTGGATACCTATTTGAACGTCACTGGGTGATTTCGAATCACATTCAAGTTTTTTTATAGAATTCAGTGGCGTACTTAACAGAATTTGTAGTCTACATTCAACTGCTGTTTTAAAGATAGCGTCCTTTTTTTATGCCATTTACTACATTTTCATTTGCGAAGTATAAATACAACAAAAACAAGTTTGCAAAACGTATTATGTCTTCATAAGCATATCTACCAAAAACCGTTTTTACATTTTTATAGCACAAGTGACTGTCCCGATACAGAAATGCACTCCAAAAACTAGTGTATATTTTCACCTTTTGTAACCAAAATCTCCACACGGCACCATTTTGATTTATTACGAATTTATTTATATTTAGCATGACAATTAAAATGAGATTTTATTGAATGATAGATAGCATCAGAAAAACACTTGATGAACTTAATAACATAAAACAATGGATTCGTTAAATAAATGCGCTTTTAATGGTTATCGACAGGCGAACGCTATGAGTTGGAACTTCATTTATATTTACTATTTACAAAACATCTGGATTTCTCCTGCGTCGGTTGTTTTTGAGTCGAACTTGCTAATGTTTCGCCAATCACCTTGTTGGTTTCTTCAGAACTTAACTTAAACCGGCTCGCATTTTACTCTGTACCTGCCTATATATTGTTTTAGGGGGGAGATGATGTTTATGCCCCTCATTTGGCTCCGACAGGTACAGAGTAAAATGCGAGCCAGTCTCAGTTAGGCTCTGAAGAAGCCAATAGGATAATTGGCGAAACAAAAATTCTTGCATGTAGTCGATTCTTTTACCAACGAAAAATCCGTGAATCTATAGAAATGTATAAGCAACTAAACAATCTTAACCGCGAATCTTAAAGCGAAGTCTTCCGAGACGATGTTAGCTCCGCCTCCCCAAACAATATATATGAAGGTACAGAGTAGAACTCGAGCCAGTTTCAGTTCTCAGCTCTGAAGAAGCTCCGAAGAAACCAGCAGGACGATTGGTGACACCTCAGCAAGTTTGACTCAACAACAACGGATACAGGAGGAATGCAGAAGTTTTGTAAATAGTATTACAGTAGTTTGAAAAATAAAATGATACTTTGTACAAGCTGAATTTGTTATAACTATCGATCGAAATCAACGGAACTAGGAGTGACCAACTTCCCGTCAGGTGTGGTGTTCCGCAAGGCTCTACCCTAGGCCCCCTACTTTTCGTTATACACATTAATGATCGCCCCTTGAACATCCCCCATCATGTTACGCTCTACGAAGACGATACAGCCCTCCTTATAAGGGGAAAGAATCCCATTCATCTGACGGAAGAGTGTGTCCGCGCAGAGTAAGTCGCGGAAACCTGGTTCAACTGCAACAATCTTGTTCTTAATAGCAGCAAAACTCAGCGTATGACCTTCTCTGGCAGTAGAGTCAGCCATCGGAATCAAGTCCGAATGAATCTATTGGGCGTCACACTGGATAGATCGTTGACATGGGATCACATATCGAATTCCTTTGTAAGTCACGGATCAACACCTCTGGCACATTGTCGCCCTATCTTCAAGAGGCTAAAAATCATGACACTTCCTAGTCTGTTCATTTACCCACGTCCCACGTCCATAAAAACATACATGCTTTTGAAAGACATTCTGACAGACATGCACACAACACCAGACAGGCAGACCTCATCGTACCATATTCCAGAATGACGACCTCGGCAAGAAATAAGCCTCGCACCGACTTGTACAATGTTCTTCCTCAACATATCAGAGACTTTCCACAGTATAAATTCTCTAGAGAAATTAGACTATTTCTTCTGGAGCATGCTTTTTACTCAATTACCTATCAATATTTACGATTTCTGTTAAATTTGAGATTCAATTGTTTTTACAGTTTATAATTCATGTATTGTAATTTTGTAGTGGTGTATGTCTATTGTATATTTTGTCATATTGCTTTCACGCATGGAATTTTTCTATTGTTTATAGGATTTATTTATCCACAGCCACAATTGGTTAGCGTTAATCTTTCTTTTTTCTTTTGTACTACTGACGCGCCATTTGTTTTAAGGACATTTTATGTAAATAATAATAAATAAATCTATCTGTCTATCTATCTATCGATAATGTAGTATTGTATTGAAATTTGTGAAGAGATGGTTCAGTGAAATTTGAAAGCAGCAGATAAGCTCAAGTGTGTTTTACACCTGGTTCCATGTATGGTTCTGGAAGTATATTAAGGCAATAAGATCAAGTAATTTGAAGTTTACTTTTGCTCTAATAGAGTACATCCTTTGTTTCTTTCTTTTATTTGTTTTATGTATATTTCTGATCGAGTTAGTGTCAATAATTAAAAAAAGTGAAGCTCGTTTCAGATCAACATTTTTCCAATTTTAATCGATTTTTTGACAATATTTAACTTGTAATAATGTTAAACCTGATAAACCTGCAACATATTTTTTTTTTGGTTTATGATACCGATATCGCAACTTTGAACAGATATTCATAATTTTAACAATGACTCGTGATTTGGAATTAAAAAAAAAACAACTTGAAAAATAAACCGATAACGAACGCAAAATCTCGACGAACAAAATAAATGCTCAATTTGTTTAGGCACATAGTGACAAAGACCAGTTCAATTGAGAATGGCTTTGGTAAACAACGCATTAAAATGCTTGGTAATCACGTTAGCCATGGCGTCATGCTCTATGGCTGATACTTGTACCATAAACTCTATCGATGAAGTCGATGACGTTCTAGCACGTTGTACGTCTGTAACTGTTGGCAGCTTTACAGTACCAGCAGGAGAGAGTCTCATATTGCAACCGCAAGATGGAGCCTACGTCACTTTTACGGGGGAGATCAAATTCGAACATTCTAATTGGGCTGGACCCCTTATGCAGATTTGGATTACAGATGGTGTCATAAAAGGCGACAGCAGTAAGATATTTTTGATTTTTACAAGAAGTCCCAAACGAGTTATATTGAAAACATTCAACAGATCATTTATTCCACGGGCTTGGAGAGTCATATTGGGGACAGGACGGTACTAAGCCGGTGGTTATGTATCTCCGAGGAGTGCACACCGCATTTTCCGGATTTAAAATAAAGAATTGTCCACAGAGATGTGTTGCCTTGGACAGCTCTAGGAATTCGGTCCTTTCCAATTTTGTTATTGATAACTCAGATGGCGTTGGCGTGAGTGAGCATCTAACGGTTCGACGCCCTCAGCAAACGGCATTTTTAGGTGGCGAAAAACACTGACGGTTTCGATGTTGCCAAGTCCAGTGGTATTACAATTAAAGATTCTGTGGTAACCAATCAAGATGACTGCGTCGCAATTAACACCGGTTCGGACATATTGGTAGATAACTTACATTGCATTGGCAGTCACGGGTTCGATATTGCTGCCGGGCAGGGTCACAGCAGCGGCAACACTGTCACCAACGTTACTTTCCAAAATTCCATAATGTCCGGCGGTATGGTCGGCCTTAGCATGTTGTCTGTCGTTGATGGTGGCACAGGGGAAATAAGCAATATTAAATATAACAATATCCGAATTGAAGGTACATTTTCATATTGGTGTATTTTTATTTCAGAATATCTGTTATATCTGAGAGTTCAATTTTGGATTAGGGTCTTCTTTAGAAAGAGTGCTTTAAGTTATTCTTCTTCTTCTTCTTCAAGTGCCGTCTTCGTTGCGAAGGTTGGCAATCATAAAGACTATGCAAGACACCGCCGACCGAAATAGCTGGTTTGTACTGCATCGAAACCAGTCAAGTAGATTTTTCATCCATGAGTGACGTCTTCTTTCTACGCTTCTTTTTCCATGAAGTTTCCCTTGGAGTATCAATAGTAGATGGCATGACATGCCCTAGATATTTCAGTTTGCTTTTTTTATTGTAAAAATAAGTTCTTTCGCTTTTCTTATTCTTCTCGTGATTTTCTTGTTCGTCACTCTATCGGCGCATTTTATCCTTAGCATTCTGCGTTACATCCACATCTTCAATACCCTAAGTTTTTTTAGTTTTACTATTTATAAGTGTGCCTAAGTGTTTACAACTGTCAACTTTTTCTATGTATTGATTGTTTATAAGAATTTGGTGGTTGTTTTGGGCTGTTCGCAATTTCATTGAAATAAAGATAGAGATGAGACTGATTGTTCGGAAGTCATTACATTGTCTTGCATTATGTTTTTTTGGAATAGGGGTGAACAATGATATCAACCATTCTCTGGGTATAATACCTGTCTTGTATCTGGTGTTATATACATCTGTTAGATTATGTTTTGCTCTCTTATAATTTCTTAATAATTTCAGTGGGTAACTCATCCGCCCTGCAGCTTTTCCATTTTTTATGGTCTTTATAGCATGGATGAACTCTTCTTTAGTTATTTCTAGTCCATTGTTGTCATGGTTAATTTCTATTCTGTTAATATCTCTATCATGATTGAAAAGTTCTATTACGTATTGCTTCCATGTTCTTAACTTTTTCTTCACGTCAATTTTACCATTCTAGTCAGTTAGTATTGTCGGTTGTCTCTTTTTATGTAATCCTACCTTCTTTAAGTTACATACTAGTATTTATACATTCTTATGCAATAATATTTGGTTTAATATACAAGCAGATAACATATTACATTGTAGGTCCGTCAGATTATGGGATAATGTTTCATCAGGACTTTTCTAACGCCGCACAGGGCTCGACGGGTACCCCAGTAGGTACAATCGTGTTCTCTGATATAACACTTAATGACATCACCGGCTATGTTGATGGCAAATATTCTGCCGGTGTATGTCTAAGATGTGCCGCAGGTTATTGCGTCAACTTCAACTTTAACAATGTCCAGATATCCGGGGGAAAATACAAGGACGAGTGTAGCATTCAGCCGAATGGATATACTTGTCATTAATTTTATTCTCCAAATTTAAATGATCAGGTGTTATTGTTAATTATCGCAACTAGTACAAAAATCTTATACCTGTTATTGAAAGTTGAATGTGCGCAAGAGAATGCACTCATTAAAATAAAAATTGTTTTCAATATATTGTTGTTGTTTTTGATAACGGTGCAACCTGATATTTTCGTAGTGATTTAGCTGCATTTGATTTAATTTAATATAGGCGTAATATGCGAAGTTAAATAAAACTAACTCAATTAATTTTTGAATGTTGAAATTTGACATTAAGCAATAACTAAACAGAACCGAATACTTATTTCGCTGAACAATAAAAATTTCATAAACAATAGGTCAATGAAAATTATTAAATATTTATATACCTAAAGGTTTGTGCCAAGTCGTTCCTTTCTCTGTTTAGTATTAACTTCAGCTTCAGCCTATTCAACAGGCTCAAATTTTTCAAATTGCAATGAAATTGGATAAATTGTTTCAGTGCGTTTTAACAACAAAAAGTGTTGCATTTCTCGAACACTTGCCTTTAATAGTATATGAGGCAACAAGTGCGGTAAACTGCAAGAAGAGAGACCTGCCTTTTTTTATGTTCGCCGTCAATTTTTAGGCACTTTATGAATAACTTTTCTGGTCTCCTTTGAATTTAACGTCAATGGAACCTAGAAACCGGATGGTATCAAGCCTTTCATGTTTCGTATTAGTGCTTATATTTGGTTTTTCATTCGGTTTAGTTACCATGAGATCATGCAAACACTTTTCTATTTCACCAGTAATGGAATTAAATGCAGCGCGGTTCTTCGCAGAGACATTACGTTAAAGCATCCCCAGTCTTGCCAATCTAACCACTTGACTTAATAAGCGCGGTGATTTATGTAAGAAGAGCTACTGCTGGTGGCAACGCCGCTTTATTACACGGCCGTCGCTGTCGCTGACAAAGGGAACTTATTTTATGGAAAACGCAATAAATTCTCCAATTGTTCAGTTTCTTTTTACTGCCTTAGACGCCCGCGAAACGACGATTCACTCAATTTTCCATGCGCGGGAGGAATTGAATAATATACGTACCTACCTGAGATAAGTTTGAGGTTTTTGCTTGTCGAGTTGGGGCGAGGTGATTTATTTTCCAGGCAGAACGAAGTTACTTCTTAGGTTCTTTTCGAAAATAGCGCGTGTGGTATAATTTTACGCCATCGAAAAGATACAATTTTGTTTGCTGATCTTGATTTCTTCTGATTTATGCTTTAATTTTTCAATATTATTAATTTCATTTATATAGAAACATATATAATGCTTAATTTATATTATATTTCTGCTGCTTAAAGATTATTCTTGGGTTTGGTATAGGCCGATAGCGGAGGTAAGAATAACCTTATAACAGATTATTTCATTTAAGATGTCATTCTGCAGATAACTGTTTATTCAATAATCACTTGACAAATCGAAAAATAATCGAAATCTAAACCATTAAATGCGATATTATTAGGCATGTACACAGCACAAAGCTCTCATCTCATCTGATCTGTAAAATATGCGAATGATAACTATATGCGTTTAAAATAATAAATAGCTTTATTGATTTAACCATCAATAACAACAAATTTACAAAATTATGTCCTGAATTAAGCTTGGTAGCAAAGGGCTAAGAAAGTCAGACAACTGGCACAGTGAGACACAAAGTTTAGCATAAATTTAATAGGTACAGGGAAACAGACAAGACATAGTAAGAGTAGGGAGGAATTAAGGTCAAGAAAGTATCTAAGTAAAGCTTTAATTAGGTAAAAATGCAATTTTGCAAGCATGTATTTGCTTACCCAAATTACTAATCTTATTTTTGAGGGCCCATAGCGCCAGACAAATGTATATTAGGAGCCATATTTATGATTTGCTCTCTCTTTTCATTGCTGTGGTACACAGAGATTCATATTTAGACATCTGTCCAAGATATAATTTTCTGTGCTGATAGAGCGGGGTAGGACTTTGAATGATTTTGCAATACTTAGAAGAACAGGGCGTGAATTTTTCAGAGAAACTTACTGCTGTTTACAAAACTTCTGGATTTTGCTTGGTCGAAATTGCTGACGTTTCGCCAATCATCCTGTTGGCTTTTTCAGAGCTTGACTGAAACTGGCTCCTATTTTACCTGCTTTTATATTGCTTGAGGGGGGCGCTAATGAGGGGTATAAACACCGTCTCGGATGACTGATTCCCAAATTGGTGATTGGTAGAGACCTGAGTCACGATTAAGATTGTTAGGTTGTTTATAGATTTCTATAGACTCTCGGATTTTTCGTCGGTAGAAGAACCGATTACATGCAAGAATTTTGGTTTTATCAATTAGAATTTTATGTCCGGTTTCATGAGTGTGTTCGGCAACAGCTTATTTGTCTTAGTCGTAAGGCTCTTTCGTGTTCTTTGAGTCCAGTTGATATTTTTCGTCCGATCTCTCCGATGTATTCTTTGCCGCATATGCATGGAATGCTGTAAACTCCTGGCGTCTCAAATGGAACATTTTCTTTGACAGACCGCAGATGTTGAGAGATTTTTGGACAAGTGGTAAATCTGGTTTTGATGTTATACTTCTTTAAAAACTTTTGATATATGGTCAGTGATATTTTGAACGTAAGGAAGGACAAGGAGTGGCAAGTGTAGGATTGCTTTCGGCCTCATTGCTATTGGAAGGTTGTTGTGAAGTGTATTTTTTGATGGAACGTTTAATATCTTTAATGTGGAAATTATTAGAGAGAAGAGAGAGAGAAGAGAGAAGATAGTTTTACTGCTCTGTAAACAAGAGACTTGATAACCGATGATTTTTGGGCCGGATGGTGATATGACCATGCATTAAGGTATCGGTCTGTGTGCGTAGGTTTTTTGTAATCACATTGACCCAATGTTAGGTCTGATTTTCTATTGATAAGAATATCTAAGAATGGCAGGTTATTATTAGCTTCCAAATCAATGGTAAAACGTATGTTAGGGTGTATCGAGTTTAGCGTTTCCATAATTTTGGTTTTAGATGAAAGGTGTCGAGAGCTTTCTTCTCAAAATCTTGCATATATATATTCGCGATGAATGGCGATAGTGGAGAACCCATAGCTGTTCCCGACGTTTGTTAAAAAAATTTGACCGTTATAAGAAAAATATGTTCCCGACAAGCATTTTTCAATTAAGGTGAGAAGGTTTGGTTCCAGATTCTCGGATTTTAATATATCTGAAATGAAGTCGAGAGTTTCAGGAATAGGAAATTTGGTAAAAAGAGGTATTCTACGTCGAAACTAACTAGAATATCTTGTTTATCTCCTTCCCTCAAGCAATATACAGTTACAGAGTAAAATACGAGCCAGTTCCAATCAACCGCTGAAGAAGCCAACAAGATGATTGGCGAAACGTCAGCAATTTCGACTAAGCAAAAACCAACGCAGGAGGAATCCAGAAGTTTTGTAAAAATTACAACAGGGCATGAAGCTTATATCGATTGAATATATGCAACTAGCCTGATTTAACTAGATATGGCAAAATATGATTACGATACTTCTCTATATTATCTACACAAGGCATGAATACGCTGTTCCAAATGTGACAGCACTGGAGTATCGCAAAGAAGTCTTTTAGTATCCTGTGAGAGACAGTGACGAGTTCAATAAGTTTTTTTTAGATTACTATATGCAATCCTTAATTTGCTTGTAATGTGCTCTCTAAATTTTAACCGAGAATCTAAGATAATTCCCAAACTTTTGCAACAGCTACAAGACAGAGAATTTTACGCTGCTTTTAATATTATCAGACTTCTAGAATCAAGTGAAATGTAGGCAGTAATTTTGTTATTATCATAAGCCTTAAAAATATCATTTAATCTATCTGCATCGTGTGCAAAATACCGAGAAATGCTCTCATTTGCTTTACAACTCTGTAGATTTTTTTAAATTTTGGCCAAAGGCGTGACTTGTGCTTGTTTCCACAGTACAGGAAAATATGGGGTCAAAATATATTTGCCTTATAAGGATTTCATTTCCTTGCGCATTTGAATGTTATGGAGTTGAACCTAACCAAGACGTGAAGTGTATCACCTCCTTCTAATTTAGAAATCCCTCAGTTTTTAGAGTGAAACAGTTGACGGATGGTGCGGCTAAAGTATTTTGGTTGATATTTTTAAACAACAACATTCTATACTAAATCCGCAAAAAATAGTCAATAACTATTTTGATAGTTTGTTCTAGCTGACACTGACGTTCTCTTTATAGATTTCAAAAGAAAATGTTTAAAGATAAAGCAAGCTTTATACTCTATTTGCGTATGAATAATAATCAGATAGATTGTAAATGCTGGTGTCATTTTGAACTTGATATTCTAAAAGCAAAAAAACGTGTCGGTAAACTGTTGTTTTGATTATTCACAAGCAACACTTCTCGATCAGATTGTAAATGAGATCGCAGATATCTGACTATATTGTGCTAGAAAATCAAGTTCTTGCTAAAAGTAAAAAATGTCGTAAAATAGGTGAGATCGATGCCAGTTATTTCAAAAATAACAAATAACAAAATTTTTTGATTTTGTATTTATTTTTATTAATTGTATTGTATTTATATTAAATGTTGTTGCCTTATAGCCAGACCAGTTTTAACGAAGGTAAATAAATTGTTGATCGATTGGTATGGGCTCTCACACTTAATAACGATCCCTGTATATACATATACATATATATATATATATATATATATATATATATATATATATATATATATATATATATATATATATATATATATATATGTAATTAGTTATCAATTTAAACACAGATATACCACTGAGTAAACATTAGTGCAAGGGTAATGTAAAAATGTAGTTTTAACATAGTCATCAAGAATAGTATAGGAATGTATATATTGGTTCGGGAGTTGGCGACGAGACACACCTCCCGAAAAATATTTCTTTCCGGGTCATTGTCCAGATCGCGTCGATCTCGATCATCTCGTTCTGGTCGTCGAGGAGCACAAAAATAATAACTGCTGCTAAAAAGTCGGTTGTGTCGAGTGGCGGATGTATTCGTATACAGGGATAACTTATCAATAATGCATGAGACCGGGGGCTTTCGTGGGGTGGCCGGCGGAAAAACTACCCCCGAGATATGTCCTTCGGTCAAGCCGTGAGGTATAATTTTTAGCTAAAATCTAGTGGGGCGGAAGAGAGGAAATATGTTAGTATCTCGTGCTGACAGCTCGAGAGGGTGGTTCGTAGAAAACGGCCCGATATTAATGCAAATCGTTTCCTCAACGCTTAACGCCAGACATTGGCAACTGATGTTGCCAGCGGTGTTTTTTTCTTTCTATTTTGTCGACTGCGCGGCGAGAAGATTGTAATTGAAAGTCACTAGTGAGTTTGCTTTGGCAAAACTCGATAACTAGGTTTTCCGTTACAAACCTAGTGTATTTCTCAAACATTTTATTCAATCAGTGTCTCAAAAATTACAGCTAATAAATGCACCGAGCCTTTGCGTTGAACTTGTTAAAAACCGTTTTGGGTAAGAGCCAGTTTTGTATTTTGACTTATTGGACGTATCGTTTGATGACCTAATTTTAATGAAAGACTGAGTATAATTAGAACAATAGGAGTGGTGTTTTAATGTGCTATTGTATAATAGTATATTATATGTACTTACTTAAATGACACATTAGTCACGAGTTTCATTCAGCACTAACGGAGCATTTTAAAAGGACACTTTATGTACGCCCGACATATTTTGGAAACAAACCGAAACTAGTCAATGAAAACACCTGTTTTATTTTGTTATAAAATAATAAAAACTACGAACGACAGTTAGATATGTGTACTTAAATATGAACAATGGCGACGTTTTTATTTTGCCTCGGCAGATTTTCTTCGTTATTAGATCAAAAATATATGGCCACCGAGTGTTGACTCGAAGTGCGAGGTTAAATGCTTGTGTGATCTTGAAAGTTGGAAATGAGAAGTGACACCTGCCGTTCGGTTTTTAGCATTTCATGATTCCCAAATGTTATTAACTTTAGGTGGATCTGTAACCCCGAGTCAAACAATAATTTTCAAAAAGAGATTAGTGCAAACAAAGTAATCACAGCTCATCAAAAGTTTTTAGTACGTTCAGCAAGGAAAACACTCGAATTATTTTGTTTTGGTGTACCAGACAAATTTTTTAATAATAAATTTGTCGGATAATAAATTATTGTAGATCTCAATGAGGCGCGCAGTTTACTTCCAATTAACGTGGAATACAGTTCCATTTTCTTTCAATGCGGTATTCAAATTGGGGTCCTACTTATCATTCATTCGATACCTGTCAAATCAATAACTTTCCCATTACCACTGCCTAAAAGAAACAAACAACTTCTCGATTACAACTCCGGCCTTTGATCTTCTCCGAGATATTGCGTCCTTCTCTCGCACCGGCATGTTTTTGTATGGGGGTTTGCTTTCTGTAGATGCCCGAAACCCCGATAAAACTCATCTGAGGAGATAAAAAGTAAATAAAAAAACTCCATTTCGTACCGAACGCCTCACTATTTAAATATAAATTGGGGATTTCTGATCACGTCACTACGAGGAAGGCGTTTCACGTTATTATGACGTGATCATCACTTTTGAGGGTAGCAAGGGTTCTTGGAATGCGTTCCCAAGCGAGATGAATCGCTTATTGGAAGAAACTCAGGTTATATAGGGTGATTCACATTGATTGTTTTAAAGTTCAGGAGAACTAACCATGGGAACCGTTAATTATATAGTGGAACAAAATTATTGCTGCCAGAATTCGAAGTTAACTAAACATCATGTATTTTGTAACAAATTTGGGTGACGCACAAAAACTTTCAAGTATATTTTGGTGATATTTATCTGTACTTCTCCTTTGAATTTTTAACAATTAATATTAGTATTGTAAATCACTTCCTAAAAAAACTTCATATTTATCTCATGAATGAGCCATACAGCTATGTAAAATTTGTACATATTATAATGGCAACCATATCATTAGAAATGTGTGTATTTTGCACGTATATTTGCAGCATATATCATATGAATTCGAATTTACCAATAGCTGACCTACAATAGCACCCGAAACTCATTTCCAAATAATATAAAAAGTCTATTGGAAAGAACTCGGTTTTACTTATATCGGCTGTTCTATTACCAAAATTTTACCATTATCAATTAACGACCGTTCAGTATTATTGGAAAATTAGACATTGGTAATAAAAATAACTTTAGTTACATTTACTCATGCTAAATGAAAAACACAAAACTGTTGTTAATGGGTCACAAAATTTAAGCATGGACACTTCTATATATAGCTAAAGAGAACAAAAAATACCAAATAAACAAAAATTGAGTTTTTTAAGTTTTAAGTTTAATTTCTAAACTTCTAAAATTAAATTGTGTTCGTAAAGTATGTTGCTTATGCTAACAGGTAGGAAATAAAATCATATAATGCTCTAGAACGAAAAGTCTAGTGTAAATGTCCGATTTTTGAGGCTATTTAACATCTAATATTTTTAATGTGGCAGTTACTATTGTTATAGTTATAAAAATGATTTGCATATTTGAAACATTTTTTCTACGTATAAGCGTATAGAATTGATTTAAGTTTAATATGTTTTTAATTTAAAATTAATTCTGTAGCTATTTTCTTAATTACCAAGTCGTGAATGCTTAAAACACATTAATTTAAAAATGACTTCTAGCGCTTGTTGAAGAAAATAATAAAAATAAAAGAAAGAAAGAAATTATAAAATAATAATAATAATAATAATAAGTGTTAGAAATCATAGAATATATTTTATAGAGAGACGAGAATATATTTAATTTTTTGTTAGAATTTAATTTTGTCCGATGCCTGAGGCTCGATGAGAGTAAACTTTTTCGGTGTGTCCGCAAAGACCAATCGGACTAAAAGCGCTTACGTCCCTTTTTTACGGCCCAATAACAACCGATTCGGGCAGTAAATTGAAAAAATATCTCGCGGAAAGACCCAAAACGTTGTCGGGCAATTCCGATGCAGGTGGTCGGCAGAGAAATAAAACTTGAAAAAAAAATCGTCCCTGCCTTCGGGAAGCGTATTTTCTGCTAAAGCTCACTGCGCGACTGGAGAAAATCCGAGCAATGAAAGTCGCGCTCAAAGAAAACTCGTGGAAAAGCTCCGCCTTTAGCGCGGAGTTTTCCAACCTGCGGCCCAATAGAACGGCGCATAGAGCGGGTCAGTTTTCAGGCACTGACCAATTACAAATGCCGGTTTTAATGACGCAAATGGAAAATTTTTGTTTATAAATAATGTATGTTGTTAAAGCGATGGATGGAATCGGTGGGGGCATAAAAAATTAAGCCGAAACGCAAGGAACGTCGCTCTGTTAATACCCGGTAGGGAATATTTCAAATTAAGGATAAAGAGTAATGAACGTCGAACTGCGCCATAGAGAAACTCGAAGAAACACGAATCCGGGAACATTTAAATAAGATCCTATGTTTTGCTGCACATATTTTAAACCACACAAGGTTTTGGTTGGTTTTCTTTGGTTACTGTTAATTTCTTCTAAGCATATCACTAAAATAATATAATTGACAGACTGGATCATATGTTACTTGTTAAAATAATAATAAAAACAATATTCTTCATTGCAATTACTACAACATATTTTTACAATGATACAATATTCCAATTTCAAAGCATAAGTATAAGTGACAATACTACAATATCTATTCTATCTAGACATACAGGTTTAAAAATCCTGTATGTGCGAGACCCAAAATTCATTAATTTATCAAATTATCAATTTGCAGCAATTTAATTAAAATTAGAAAATTCAAAAATGAAATCAACCTAAAAAAACTTAATCATACCAGGCAAACATGGAAAATGTTTGGTTTATTTATGGTTTATTTTTGTAAAGAAACTTCCACAGGCTAGTGTAATACTATTTACAAAAACTTCTGGCTTCCTCCTGTCGTTACTGAGTCGAACTTCGCCAATCATCCTTTTGGCTTCTTCAGAGCTTAGCTGAAACTGAAAACAGAGTTTTGTAAATAGCAGTGGTTTCTTCAGAAAACATCTTAATAACGTTAATTTCTGATATGCGTAGGAGACAGATTATAAAATTTTATGGTTGATTAGTGTTTGCCTGTAAGAATGTTCGTGTATGTTTTATATACATGTTCTTAGGATAAACAATGTACTAACACTGCAAATATCTGATGTAATTTAGATCAAGGGGTTTCGCAAATGTCTGAGGCCGCTGCCTTTCCCCATAATGGACATAAATACAAAAATTTCTGATAAAGTAGATACAGGAAATGCTAAACCACTAATGAATTCCGATCTGTACTGATAATGAAGCTGCTATACTGCGTCTATGTGCTGCAGATTGCTTTTAAATCTTGGTTGTTTTTGATCGAAAGCTAATATTTAAAAGATTATTCGCATGGAAATCTTATTAATTATAAAAATATCCTATTACTACAGTTTCTAGACTGCATCTGGATTTTAGCAGAAAGCAATCTATACAAAAACGTGCAGTACGGTTTCAGAGCTATATAAAAATTTTATATGATTTTCGTAAAATTTTGGTTTACTTTTCGTTCTCTAGTTTTTTAATTATAACTTCGTATCATTTTAATTTATACTTTGTCGAAGGCGCGACAATTCCATGACAGTGAGGTGGATGCACTGTTTAGTAGCTATCATAAATTTGATAATCAGACGTTGTTTATAACTTAAAGCTTCATTTAGTAGAATTTGACAAAAAAAATTATATTATACTTCTAAAGCATTAAATTGAGAAATATTGTTTCACGTATTGATTCACGGATGGAAAAATGTGATGACACTATACTCCGGGATATCATCCGTTCATACACAAGATTTAGCCAGATATTGCCAGCGAAGCTCCCAGAAATATGATCAAACTTTTTTCAGTTATTATTAGATCGAATGTCGGAAGTTCACGATCATCTGCAAATTTCTCTTATGTCTATGCAAGTATGCAGTCTAATAAATCGAACCGTAGTAGTTTAGGAGATTCATTATTATTATGTACGTTAGAGCAAAATTATTTGATTTGATACAAATGTCTTAAGTTATAGTTTTCTGTTTTGAATTAGAGTTTTTGGCGTGATATTGAAACCTCCACATTTTTTACGCTGTTGGTGGGTGAAAGATATTTGTCGTCTAGTTGAATTGTGAAAATTTTGAAAAATTGAAAAAACAAGGTGAGTTAAGAGTTTCCAACGACCATAACATTCAAAATGTCCGTAAATAACACAATATAATTTAAATTGGTATTTATTTTATGAGCAGCAATAAGAATAATAGATTTGTTTGTCATTACTAAATTGATGGCTAGAGTAATATTTTAATGTAGTATAAAAATCACCGGTATAAATAGAGAAGAATACAGTGCATAATATGCATCTTTGTGCAATTCCCTATCACTATCACAATAATTAGATTTTGAGTTGTTAAATACCGTGCGTTGTTTTCGAAAAAAAAAAAAAACAGCAATGATTTTTCATTGTGTTTTCAAGTATTTAAAGGAACTTTTCATTGTCTTTATTCGATTTTCCAAAGCAACAAACCCCAGCAATCCATTTGACCAAATCCGACGTAAAATATACGGGCGAAAATGCCCTCGCGGTTAAGCCAATTCGCATTTTTTCCTCTTCCAACCTGACCTCGTCTCAACCTGAACACTAAATTACATTAGGCATCCTCACACACATCTACAACTTCCCGGAATTATGTCCACTTCGCATTGTGCGGTTTCCGGACTCTCTCGGACTCCGGACCCTCGGTTCAGAGCTCCCGCAAGATATACTACCTCCATTCTTTTGCATACACAATTTAGAGGATTTATGAGCGGCCATCCCTTGATTGAATGATTTATGGAAGTTTGAGACTGGACAGTATTAACTCCCTGCAGGGGAGTGAACACAATCTTTCTAAAAAATGAAATTTTTGTTCTCCTTGACGTAAAAACTCTAATTGGTACCACCTAGACAAATCAATATTCAGAAGTCATAAAATATTTCTGCTGAGCCTTGTCTATCTATTATTAATCTGATTTTTTAAGACTTTTTCACGTTGTTGGGAATATTGCAATCAAAAGTGACAAAAATAGTAGAGTGTTGTGAGAACAAGGTCAGGCAATTAAAAACAAAATATTAATTATTATAAAAGAGTCCACCCAGAGCCATAACGCAGTTACATCATAGCATGACATCTTTATCTAGTTGATAACACAGGAATTTTATTGTTTGTTTTGACAACGCAATTATTACCTATTTATTCGAAGAGCGCATTATATTAAATTTACCGGATCAATTAATCACAAAAATTGTTACTCGTACCAAATAAAACGTTTATATTTTTACCCTTCTAATAAATCTCGAAGTTGGCAACCCTGACCGAATGTGGAACGGACCCTTCCTTCCACCGCAGGCCACTTTATATTTCCTTCCGAAAAAGTGGCATCGCCTGACCAATGAAGCGGATGTTCCGTGCCGCATGGACTTCGTGTTGGACCTCGTACGTCACGATTAATTACTTGTTTAAGGAATTGTGGCAAAGGGACGTTTGGTAGACATTAAAATGACATTATATGCTTAATATTGTATTTTATATTATTAATTTTTATTTTTATTATAATACTAAATATTTTTTTATTGTTTTTTAGTTTCTAAAACTTCCTAAACATATTGTCTCTCATTTAATGCCGACATTTGGCGAAGTTGCCGAATTAGAACACCGATATGTTTTTGGACAGTTGGTGCAGGTTTGTCGCACCAGTAAAGGTAAGTATTGAGAACCTTTTGAAACAAATAAAATATTTTTCGTTTCTTGCAAGTTCACAGGAGGAGCCAACCAGATCGGAAAAACAAGAGAAAACTGAAATTAAACTCAAATAAAAATTAGTGCCACCAAAAGTCGTCCACATGGACACCGAGGGTTTACGGGAGACTCGACTGGGCTCTACGTCGGAGTCACAAAAAAATACATTTATATGGAATTTATATAGAATATGGTAGAAATGTGGAATATGAGAACAAGAAGTCTGGGAACCACTGCCTTAAATGAATAAATTCGAAGTAGGAGATGGAATGATAATAAAATTGGGTTTTGCAGAAACTGCTGTCTCATGCCATGACCACGTTTGTGTCGTCCAGGGAAAGTAGGAAAGTGCAACTTTGAGATCGCCAGTTCGAATGGAAAAGTTAAAATACTGGAACATATATTTTGGTAACTGAAAACCTGGTTTCTAGTCAGACGCCTTAACCGACAGACCAGGACTAAACCTGTTTGAAAGTAGAACTATTTCTGGTGATGTGCCATGCATTTGAAATATAAGATCATTATATTGTTATAAATTTATGCACTCAATCCCCATATTGAACAAAAAAAACGCAATGATTGATTTTGGGAGTCGGGAAAATTTGAACTTTCATTATGATTCACGGCAATATCTTTTTTTTCTGACCCTAACACACCCTCCAAATTTTGAGGGTATATTTTAAAGATTTAGGCAGCTCCTAACATTATCAATCACTACAACGCAAATCTTTTAAAATTATAAGAAATAAGTTTGGCTTAATTACAGAAAATTTTCAAAAATCTCTACCAACGCCAAAACCATTCACGGAAGCTATTGCGCATATGTAAAAATATAATATTTAATAATACTATTTAAACATTTATTTAGTCCAATTATTTTGCAATAATCCATATTTCTTGTAACAAAAATTACCGCATTTATTTAGCTTTGGTTTGAAATTATACTGCAGTGAGTTTAAAACATATACTGCTAAAAATTGTCAGTAAAGCTGCCCAGCTCTATGCGGGTGTATACAGTATTTTTTTAAATATCACAACAATAATAAAACATATTAATTAGTTATTCCTACCAAACTAACCAAATATACATATTTACAACAATGAGAAAGTTTTCTGTTATATTATTTATTGTAGAAAACAAGTTTGTATTTCCTATCATCCTAGCATTTCTCGTATACAATGATGTAGGAAAAATATTAACACGACAAAACAAATAACAACAATAACAAAATATTAAATACTTTAAATAAACTAGGCAACACAAAGGTAACAATAACAATAGCCAAATAGTTTGAACAGACGTTGATATTTTCAAGGTAATGGTTATTCATATCTAGGAAGAGAATTTGCAAATTACAAATCACATCTATAAGGATTTCGAACTTTAAGGATCGATCTCAGACAGAACCTTGTTTCCTTACCATTCTTTTCTGTTCTTTGTACTTAATATTGGTTCTGTTAATATCTGTCAGTATAAGAATTGTCAACTGGTTGTCAGTGTGAACAAAGATTTTTTTCCGTTTTGGCGACGTAGCCACTGGATTGATTATATTTTCTATATAAGCGCACCACTGTTGCCGACTTTTATTTCAGATAATAAATATACAATATAGTGTGTGGCACAATAGCACACAACAAAATTATGAAAAGAAATTGATGATGTCCTATTACATGAGAATAACTGAGTTATAATATTTTACGGTGTTATACGAAAAACTCACTGTGCCATCAATTAAAATATTTAAGGAATTGTTGTTGTTATTAATCGTGATTTATGTTTTGTTCTGTGGCACAACCGAAAATTTGTCACTTGAGGATATTATTTGCTTTTTATTATTCAGATATGATGACATAAGAGTAAATGATTCAATAGAAAATCAATAATATTTAAGCTTTGATATTAGACGATGATGATTGATTGTATCGAAAGCCTTCGAGAAATCTAACAGCACAGGAAAGATACTCATTTTCTTATTATACGCTCGAAAATTTTTATTCCTTTCCTTTCCTTCTAGTGCAGGTCGTACCAACTGGGTTTCGGACAATTTATGAGTTTTGCCTATTATTATCCATTCACCAACACTGAAAATGGAGTGGCAAAGACTAGGGTACTCCCAAAAAGGAAAGAATTTTATTTTAACAAAATTAACATTCGCCGTAAAGCACATAATATTAAGTACACTTAATTTTTATTAAACATGTTGTAATTAACATGCTGACGCACAGTGGCGTCGATTATAGCGAATAAAAAATGCCGTAAATCCTAAAAATATCATTTTACTTTAGGTTTCAGAAAAAAAACTTTAAATGCAAAAGTTGTAGAAAGATTTTTTTTTCTTAACGGATTATCTAAAATACATTTATGGAAACTCCTTTTTCTACTTCCGTATGTAAAATACCTAATTATACCCCGCTCTAGTGTGCGCCAAGCGTCACTTTACCACGTCAGTTTTGTTTCTCACGGATCCGAGCCACGGGATTTTACCGCACGGGTTTCGGAGCAATCGGATGTTTTCGGTGATATTTCTCACGCCTTGAATTTTGACGTTTGTCAGTTCTGACGGTCATGTCAGTGAATGTATTCTGATTGTTTTGCGAAAATGTACCCAAAAACGGCGTAGCGTCGTAGAACAAATATAGCATGCAACACGCTTGGTAAACTTTTAAAGTCACTGTTTTATTGTGTGCTGTGCTCGTGTCAAATAAACTCGTGAGTCAAACGCCGTTTACCGCACTATTTGAACAAGTTTTGTTCATGGTCGAATTAACTCTTTTTTCAATTATTCTTGTCTTGAAAACTTTTATTTTTATTACATTTTAACTTGAATTTTATTTTCGGTATATTCAATTAAACTTATATTTTACAACATACGATACCTTGTCAAAAGCGTATTGTAACTTGTTATTATGTGAAGGTTGAATCGAAAGATTTTATAAGCTGTCAATTAAATTGTTCAACATAGACCAAAATCTCACTCCGAATCGCACCAATACTTCAAAAAGCTCTTTTTTTGGCATAGATATCTTTACTATTTGTTGGCAAATTTCATATATTTTTTTTATATTGATAGTGAATTGATATGAATAGTTACCAGCTTTAAATATTACAAAGTATATATTTGAAGTTCAACAAGAGAATAATATATCAATATTTATCAAGAAATATATACTTGCGTATATGTAAAATATATCGTCACATAGCTACACCAAACATATGAAACTGAACTACACGGCTTATCTTACCGAATGAAATATATCAAACTAACTAAATTTAAGTTATTGGGTTGTTCGGAAAGTCATTTCGTTTTTTTTGGGGAACATGAAAGACAGTTTTCGTATAATGAATAAATATTTTATTAAATTATATATTGGCCATTCTGGTCCAACACCTTTTGCCATCTTTCTGGCAGTAACATAATTCCCCTCTCATAAAAGTTTTGGTCCTTGCTGGCAAAAAACTGGTTCAGGTGGTTTTTGACATCTTCATTTGAGGTAAAGGTTTTGCCATCCAAAAAATTTTGCAGGGACCGGAACAAATAGTAGTCGGAAGGCGCCAGATCTGGAGAATATGGTTGATGTTGCAGTACGTCCCATTCAAGCTGTAAAAGTTTTTGGCGAATGACCAAACTTGTGTGAGGTCTCGCATTATCCTGGTGGAACACTACACCCTTCCTGTTGATTAATTCGGGCCTCTTCTCTTTAAGTGAATCATTCAATTTGTCCAGTTGATGACAATAGACTTCTGAATTAATCGTTGTATTGTCCGGCAAAAGCTCAAAAAAACGATTCCTTTGACATCCCACCAAACGGAGAGCATCACCTTTTTTTGGTGAATGTTGGCTTTTGACACGCTTTGAGCCGATTCATCTTTTCTGCTCCATGTCCTTTTGCGTTTAACATTGTTGTATACAACCCATTTTTCGTCCACAGTAATAATCCGCTTCAAAAATGGATCATTTTCTGGACGTTTGAGGAGCGAATCACACACGTCAACGCGACGACACAAATTTCGCTCCGTAAGGACATGGGGCACCCACACATCGAGCTTCGAGGTTAAGCCCATGCCTTTCAAATGGCCATAAACAGTCGAATTCGACAAATTTAATCTCTCACCGATCTCTCGTGTGGTTATTCGCCGATTTGCATCAACTAATGCCTTTATCGCATCTTTGTCAGCTTCGACCGGCCTTCCAGACCGTGGTGCATCTTCGACATCAAAATTGCCGGATCGAAATTTTGCAAACCAGTTCTAGCACTGGCGTACTGTTAACACGCCTTCTTCATACACATCCGTCAATTTTTTTCTCGCTAGGACAGCATTTTTACCTTTTCTGAAGTAAAAAAGTAAAATATGACGAAAATGCTGCTTATTGCTCTCCATATTTAAAAGGGCACCAACTAAAAACTACTGCGTAGAATTAATAGAACTTTTTCACACACAAGCCTTGCAATATCAGCTCTCAAGACATATAATGGTTATGCGGCTTAAGTGTGAAGTTGGTTTCGAAAAAACGTAATTAAATCCTCTGACGGGAAAGAACGAAATGACTTTCCGAACAACCTTATAAATATAAACTTAACTTTAAGCCTACTTTTGTTTACTGGACGATATTAAATTTGATACTTAATAATTGCTAGTTATTGACAATTATTCTTTGTGCGACAAAGCCTATTTATTTATTATTTTTTCACAGGGATTATCATAGTTAAATATTTGGACTATTGCACCTCTTGCAGATTAAGCAAGCATTAGCATTTCTTTTATGATTTCTTAGGTCCTCTTAATGGACCTGTAGTTAATTATGTCCCAGTAAACTTTGGTCGCAAGTTAATAAGGCGAAAACTTTTTTAATTAAAACCGCCTTTAATTAAAAAGTGTTACGCGGACAACAGGAACATCTCGAGAACCCTTCTGACGGCGTCGCGGCGGCGATCGCACGCTTTAAAACTTCATTTTGCGTCCCGACCGAAAGCTGAATATTTCCCATAATATATGCCGGGGGTTTTCCATTTTCCATCCCGAAAGTAAGCATGTTTCGTCGGTAACGAACCCACTTTTTAATTAAAGAAACCATTGAATTATTCATTTTCGCACGAGCGGAAAGCGCCTTTCGAAAATGCTTCTAATGAACCGCGAACGGAAAAAAAACTTAAGGATGAATAGGATTTAATTACCCTTCGGAAAACCCTTCATTAAATTAAAAAAACTTTCTCTTCCCTCTAATGCGTAAAGCCCGTTTTTTTGACGTGTCTTAACTAATTTGCGCGTTTGCAATTTGTTTTAGTCGGCATGTAAACGTACCCTCGAAGTCGAAGTATTTCCTTCTAAAAAGATGTCAGCTGCCAAAATTAATTAATCTGGAAAATTTCTCGACCATAGACAGCTCATATGGGGCTGAATTTATGGATGTGAATGTGAATTCTTATGGAAAAAATTTTGGAAAATAAACTCTTAATATTAAAAGTGTCTTGTTTCATATTTTTTTCCACAAAATTTCGATATTATGTTTTATGGTGAGTTTTTGATAGACTTTCAGGTAGTGATGGTTGATTTGAATTGATGATTGAGAGAAAATTGTTATTTTCTTACTGTTGTACTGGAAATGGAAACTATTAAAATTTTAAAATGCAACAATAATGTTGTTTTTTGCAAAGTAGAGAGTTGGAGAAGATTCTCGGCCATCTAGGAGGTGGCCAAACCAGCCACAACTAATAGTTATCCCAGTTACGTTCTTTTAAAATCTTAAGCAAATCTTTCCAGATTTATCAAACACAATTCTAACCATCCAGGAGCAATAGGGGTAAGGATCCAAAGTGAGGAAAGCTCGAGGATTTTTTGGACCAAAGAAACGACTAGAAATGTTTGAAATGCAACATCTTTCCATGATTATCTGGATAGTTATGCATGGAACTAACCACGGACTAAAAATTAAAAGTAATATCTGGCCGCAATCAGATTAAACAGCTCCGTAATGCGATTTACCATTGTTCCGAGGGGGAAGTAGAAAGGGAACGGAATCAGTAATGGACTTGAAGATTTATCAAGTTTGTTTTGAGCAAAGATAAAGATTTTCGCTGATTGCAAAAACACGCCGAAATCAACTTTACTTCCTTGATTGGAGGCGGTTCTAATTGCGTTATGCAAATGCCCTCTTTTTGTTATTTCGTTTGTTATTCAAGTTTAGAAGTCGGAGTCGAAACGTTTGAAACAACGACAGTCTGGTATGTTGTGACGATAAAATAATATGACGTACAATCGGCGCGCTTCTTTACCTTAGCAAATAGAGCAATGGGTAACTTTTTAAAAACTGCCCTCAAAAAATGGATAATAACGCTTAAATCGCAATTATAAAGTTTCCCAATTTAAACATTTTTTATTATTTATTTTGACAAATATTTTCTAAATGGATTAAAACATGGATATAGAGATATTGAAAGTTCCTTGCTGTCAATTAGTAGTATTCTTTCTCAAACTTTATTGCACAATATTCAGTTGTTTGTATAAAAAATATGTAAAGCAATTTGATCTTCACTTAGAACAAAGTATATCGATGCTTTTTAAGTCTTCTTCCAATTTGCAATACGGGTCAGTACATTCAGCAATCAGTTCATACTATTTACACTAGTTACTTCGGACGTTCCCGATGTATCACGAGCTTGGGAGCGATTGGATACGCTCAGTTGATTTTAGCAGTTGATATTTTGATTTTGTCGTTCTGATGGTCCAGTTACATGTGAGTTAGTTTTCCAAAAGCGTTCACAAAAACTAATGGTCGTAGAAAGTTTAGTATGCAACACGCGTAGATAGATTTGCCCAGTCATTCGTTTATTAAACACTCATTCCGCTGCGCTTCCCTAGTGAGAAAAAAGAAACTCGTGACTAAGGTGGGAACATTTTAAACTATTTTAAAAAATATATTTTATCACATGGTGAACTGTTTTCTTGGCCTCTATATTTGGCTCAATCATCAGAATAATATTTTATTTCCATCACTCCCGACGCCTTATTGAATTCTCCTTCTGGAATATTGTCCGATGTTTTTTCTTCCTTCTTGCTTTAGGTCGTTTATCTCCAAAAATTTAGGAGAACGATAGGTTTAGTATCGCGAAGTGGGCAAACTTTAGGTACATTATCAATAATCAAAGAATCATAAAATGTAAGGTACACTTTTGTTGATGTGATGATAAATTTATTACGCTGTTCGGAAGTGAGGCGGTTCTTGTTTTTTGTGGTTTCCTATAAATATTTCGACAACTTGTCAATGTGACCTTTCGTCGATGATAAAGTAATTTATCGGATTTGTCGTAGATCAGGAAAAGAATATTATACAGCTCTGATGGAGACAGGATGTCAGAAATGTCGAGAAACATTGAAATAAGTTAACTCTTTACTTGATGCAGTTGATGAAGGGTGTTGTAAATTTTCTCCATAAGAAAGGTTAGACTGGGTTTCTGAAAGATGTTGTTGGCGTTGAGAGATTTTAAGGGAACTGCTGTTAGGTTGTTTCCAATGTTATTTCTCCACCGAAAACACGATCGACCTAAATGAGGCTTTCTTGTGGGGCAGCCCCCCATACTAGCTTTGTCATTCTGTTGTCTGGCATTTTTCTTACGTGACCTGTTCACTCTAGTGTCCCGTCCAGTACTTTATTATATTACTATCTGTATACAGTCCTTTGAATTCTAGGTTAGTGTTTATTCGGTATTGTTCTGATGCTTTTTCCCTGGTTGGAACGAATCAATTCTTCCTGTACTTTAAGTCGTTCATGATTTGCAACGCTTAGAGTCCAACTGTCGCAACCATACATTATTATAGATGTTATGATTGCTCTGTATAGATTTAGTTTAGTTTTTCTGGTAAGTTCCTTTGATATATTTAATTGTCCTCTCTAATACTCGTATTTGAATTGTATACTCCGCCAACCAAAGTTTAGTTTACCAATGCAAACATTGACATTAAAAAACGCCCACAGGGCTAACCTGCAGGTTCCCGCAAGGCTACAGTTTGTTAATGAGAATACCTTTTATATCGAAGAAACTGCTTTAGTATTCAAATTTTTCGACCAATTTGCAACTGGCACAATCGCAGCGCAAATTATTATTCCGGAACAAATCAAACACGATCGTTTTCCGAAAACAAGATATTAGCTCCGCTCGCAAACTCGATCTCTCCGACAAACACACCCGCACGCCAATCAAACGTGAAATTTGCATCTCTTCAACGGGCCGTTTTACAGCAACCGGGGCCGCGTTATCCGCATTAGTAGGCCGTGTATGAAAACACGGCACAATCGAAACCAAATTGGTAGAAAATTGATAATCACCCCGTTGTACACGGGGGAGCGAGACGGTACCAGCGTCCGATTACGCGTTGGACGAGGACGACGATGGTGTTATTAAAATGTAAATCGGACAAGTTCCTGTCACAAGCCCCGAAACTCGTTTTGCGCGGGTGTTTATGGGGTTTCACGGACGGCGAATTCTCTGCATGGACGCGCGCGTGTACTTTGTTAATTAACGGTATTTTGAGAGGTATCCGGAGGGGCCTAAATACGCGAGAGTGACTTTTTTGATTGCGGGGATTTTATTCCGATAGGAATACCTCGTCTAAGTTGGCAATTACAATTTGGTGACAATTTTTTTTTCCAAAACCAAATTGATGAAAATTCGCTTTATAACGTTTTACTTTATTCCTTGTTTGACGCGATGACACGATAAGAAATTACGTTTTTCCTTATGAACCGATAAAGCTAAACGCTACCCCAGAGATACGTGGTTAAATCCTTTTTTAAATTATAATTAAATTATAAATATTATTGTAATTTTATATTATTTTTGTACTTACAGCATAAAGTATTTATACAAGAGTACAAGAGAATTATTAAAGTGTTTCAACATACAAGTAAATGTACAAGGTGGCCCGTTTAGGAGGGGCCTATGCCTTATTTCGAAACCTACGGGGGTTACAAAAAAAAATAAATACAAAAGTTGTTTCTATTAAAATATATACAGAGTGGTATAACAAAGTTAAGTTTTCTTAGAACACCCTACATTTTATTTTACTTTTGGATAGTCCTTTCAGAGACAAATTGAAAGAGAATCCCGCAGACGCCCCGCCAAAATCCCACTTGGCACCCTCAACGCTCGCGCTCCGAAAACGAGTGTTCGAAGTGTTTCGGAGCGCGAGCGTTGAAGATGCCAAGTGAGATTTTGGCGAAACGTCTGCAGGATTCCAGTCGGAGTTCAACACGCGAACGGATTATATCCTGGAATATAGTGTCATCACATTTTTCCATCCGTGAATCAATACGTGAATATATATATATATATATATATATATATATATATATATATATATATATATATATATATATATATATATATATATATATATATATATATATATATATATATATATATATATATATATATATATATATATATATATATATATATATATATATATATATATATATATATATATATATATATATATATATATATATATATATATATATCAATTTGTCTCTGAAAGGACTATCCAAAAGTAAAATATTAGAATTTCCTGTTTTTGGAAAGAGCGTAAAATTTACAGTACAGTAATGTCTAAAAGTGCACAAATTTTTTTATCACACTTCGGAAAGTTGGCTCTTAATTATTTTTTCTACTCCCGTCTGTAAATTACCTAATTACACAGCGATCTAGCGTGCGAGCCACTTCGGACATTTCCTGGATTTTACCGCACGGGTTTGGAACCAATCGGATGTTTTCGGAGATATTTCCCACGCTTTGAATTTTGACGTTTGTCAATTCTGACAGTCATGTCAGTGAATGCATTCGTGTTTTGCGAAAATGTACCCAAAAACTAACGGTCGTAGAAAAAGTATAGTATGCAACACGTTCGGTAAACTTTTTAACTCACTCGTTTATTAAAAACTCGCTCCACTGGTATCAAATAAACTCGTGAGTCAAATGCCGTTTACCGCACTTGTTGCATAATATACTATTAACGAAAATCAAACACAATCAAACATTATTTTATGTTCTCGTCATTAAAAAATTCTTCAACAGAATAGTTTTTATTTAGCGAAAACTATTTTTAAATTTTTTCAGAATTTTTTTTTGGGGTTTGCCGTACAGTCGCTACTTATTTCCATTAATTTATTTAGACATTTTATACCCATATAAGTTTGGATTTTCCTGTCCAACATGCAATCTTGAAAGAGGTAAGTGGTACAGGTTCTTATCCTTAATGAAATTTTTGTGATGATTTTTTGATAACAATTTTTTTAAGCGAAAACGGTAAACCGAATTGAAAAAAATCAAGTAATTAAATTTCTTTAAGAAAGTGGTATTACAGATATAAAAAAAATTGTTTTACATTTGAAAACTTGACCACCTTGTATCTCAAAAGCTAACTAACACGTTTAGAACATATGTTCACCTAAAGTGTTCAAAAATCGCTCCCTTATTTATTAACATTTTTTTAATATATATATTTTTTAAATATTCTCTGCAAGAATCTGAGCGGCCTATGCTATTGATCTGATGGCTTTTTATTGTAAGATAAATATTTTTCCAGAATCTCTTGAGCTTCCCGAAAACACTGTCGCATAAGAGTTAATGCGAGTTTGATTTGCCTGATAGACAATCAACAGAGTTTTTGTTCACTCATTAGTATTACCAAATTTGTAAAATATAACCAATAAAGAGCTTGCAAAACTTTACAAAAAAAACCGGAAACATGAAAACTTTATTGAAAATTGTTAATTATCTCAAAAAGCAAAAAAACACTCGGCTGGCGTCTGTAATTTTTAAAAAACATTACAAGCTTCCAGAGTTTTGTCTGGTTTTTGCATCGCGTTCGTCTGAACGTCCCCTCTTTCAACCCGTTCTCGGCCTCTGTTGGGGACTCTCGAAATAAACTGACCGCACACTCGAAAATACCCATGCGGCCAAAAAGTTTCTGGCAGGCGTGGTGCAGTAATTATATCGCCTTTTGCTTTTATTAAAGCAATCTTGTTGGAGGAATAAATACGCTCAGCGCTGAAAGTATGCTAATTTTTGTTGTGAGGGTAACACTTGCGAATTGCTTGCGAATTTTTAATTAAATATTTTGCAGAAATCAATAAGTTAATAGATAGTTTTTTTTCAAATATTATCCATTAATTATTTTCGAGTTAATACCAAAAATTTACCACTCGCCAGTAAAATCAGAGGTCAATCCATTTATAAAAACGTTTTGATTTTGCTGGACCAAAATTCCAAGAGTCATTTCTACTTTTTTCAATTTTTCAAAAAAGATTATTAAATAACTTTATTTTTTCGATTAAGATTAAGCTTTGAATTTCCTACTTGTTAGTAATAAATTCATGGAAATAATCTTTAAATTGATAATTTTACTCGTAGAAGCAGAAAAGTTGTTGCAGTATTGAACAGACCTACGACTCTGCTTAAGCGTTTGAAGCACGTGAAAATAATGCATATGGTTTTATTTTAATTATTGATATAGCGTATCTAAAAAAGTATGTAAACAAACGGTGCATGGTCACAAAAGTATAGTTCCAATAAAACAAAAAATAAAAGGCATTTTTTAAATTTTTAAAAAAATATATTGGCTATCATACCTGAAGTGCATAACAAAAATAATTTTGTTATCGTGTATCAGGATATAGAAAACTGCTTAATGAGGTTTTATGAAATTTTGAAAGCACATATCATTTAGGATTTAGGACCCTTTGGTCTATTGTGAGAAACTACTTAGTATATCCAGCCCTTTTTCTTAGTAGCATATTCCATCGCTGTCTTGCTTCAATCTTGGGGGAGCAGGGTTGCTTCTCATGGGACTAATGTATAGACATACAAGAAGTGTATCTGTCTCTGTTTTGAAGCCGTACCACAATTATTAAGTCTGCAAAAAAAAAAACAAAATAAATTTCGATTAAGCGTTTACATAACTATAAAAATCAATAAGAAAAAATGGTATTACTAAAAGATAATATCGTGAATGAACACTCAAAGAATTTTACGAAAATTCACGTCGCCAAAACCATCATCCATCGGCACTCATCAAGAAATTATAAAATTTTCATTAAGCTAAATCCGCGCCAGCCCCAAACCCCTTAAACACGGTAACCGTGACCCTTTATGAAATCGAATAATACAAAGAAGCGCGGCATAATGGACGTGGGGGAATCACAGTAAGAGGACGATGATTATAAGACGCGCCTGGCAAACATTTAGCCGTTGAATATGCATGATCCAAAGGTACACCGCCTGTTTTTCTAGGGTCCTTGGATACCCTCGAAAAACTGTTTGGAATACTTATTCTTAGCTTTTGTTGTTCTATAGTAAATTTTCTTTAGTATATTTCGTTTTGTCGTGTACCATATTTCAGCGGTTCTGCTTTATTTTATATATGAATTTCAAAATTATATTGTGAATTACTATCAAAATTAAACTTTTAATATTAACCTAACAAGGTCTCAACACAAAAAAATGTATTGGGCCCATGTGGGATTCGAACCCACGACCTCCGAGAGACAAATTCAGTTCGGTGCTCTTACCAACTGAGCTAACGAGCCTCACATTGAAAGTTAATTGCGCACTGCTATTTAACTTTGTTTCATGCACAACAAAAGATTATAATGTTAAATAATGTGGCAAGTTGATTCTATAACGCAAGCGACTCAGCAAATATTTTTTGAAAATAATAACCAGAGGAGGTGTTTTACGTGCTGGCATATTTTTTATCTTTCAGTTCTTCAACTGATATGGAAAGACGCATTTCTCGAATAGTAGACTTAAGAGCCGCTAAACGAACATCATTTTTCCTATAATCTGGTTCTCTTAGATTCCATAAGCAGGGTCACTTTTCATAGCATTCCAAAAAAAGTATGTTATTATTTTTATCCATGTTAATTCTTAAATTTCCAAGTACTTAGCAGAACACACCAGCTTTGAGGAGAAATCGACT
>NW_026844264.1:27990924-28148807 GCF_029955315.1 Cylas formicarius
ATATATATATATATATATATATATATATATATATATATATATATATATATATATATATATATATATATATATATATATATATATATATATATATATATATATATATATATATATATATATATATTCACCAATGGATGATGGTTTTGGCGTCGTGAATTTTCGTAAAATTCTTAGAGTGTTCATTCACGATATTATCTTTTACTAATACCATTTTTTCTTATTTATTTTTATAGTTATGTAAATGCTTAATCGAAATTTACTTTGTTTTTTTTTGCAGACGTAATAATTGTGGTACGGCTTCAAAACAGAGACAGATACACTTCTTGTATGTCTATACATTAGTCCCATGAGAAGCAACTCTGCTCCCCCAAGATTGAAGCAAGACAGCGATGGAATATGCTACTAAGAAAAAGGGCTGGATATACTAAGTAGTTTCTCACAATATTACTAACAAGTAGGAAATTCAAAGCTTAATCTTAATCGAAAAAATAAAGTTATTTAATAATCTTTTTTGAAAAATTGAAAAAAGTAGAAATGACTCTTTGAATTTTGGTGCAGCAAAATCAAAACGTTTTTAAAAATCGATTGACCTCTGATTTTACTGGCGAGTGGTAAATTTTTGGTATTAACTCCAAAATAATTAATGGATAATATTTGAAAAAAAAAACTATCTATTAACTTATTGATTTCTGCAAAATATCTAATTAAAAATTCGCAAGCAATTCGCAAGTGTTACCCTCTTAACAAAAATTAGCATACTTTCAGCGCTGAGCGTATTTATTCCTCCAACAAGATTGCTTTAATAAAAGCAAAAGGCGATATAATTACTGCACCACGCCTGCCAGAAACTTTTTGGCCGCACGGGTATTTTCGAGTGTGCGGTCAGTTTATTTCGAGAATCCCCAACAGAGGCCGAGAACGGGTTGAAAGAGGGGACGTTCAGATGAACGCGATGCAAAAACCAGACAAAACTCCGGAAGCTTGTAATATTTTTTAAAAATTACAGACGCCAGCCGAGTGTTTTTTTGCTTTTTGAGATAATTAACAATTTTCAATAAAGTTTTCAAGTTTGCGTTTTTTTTTTGTAAAGTTTTGCAAGCTCTTTATTGATTATATTTTACAAATTTGGTAATACTAATGAGTGAACAAAAACTCTGTTGATTGTCTATCAGGCAAATCAAACTCGCATTAACTCTTACGCGATAGTGTTTTCGAGAAGCTCAAGAGATTCTAGAAAAATATTTATCTTACAATAAAAAGCCATCAGATCAATAGCATAGGCCGCTCAGACTCTTGCAGAGAATATTTTAAAAATAAATATATTAAAAAAATGTTATCAAAAAATCATCACAAAAATTTCATTAAGGATAAGAACCTGTACCACTTACCTCTTTCAAGATTGCATGTTGGACAGGAAAATCCAAACTTATATGGGTATAAAATGTTTAAATAAATTAATGGAAATAAGTAGCGGCTGTACGGCAAACCTCAAAAAAAAGTTCTGAAAAAATATTAAAATAGTTTTCGTTAAATAAAAACTATTCTGTGGAAGAATTTTTTATCGACGAGAACATAAAATAATGTTTTATTATGTTTGATTTTCGTTAATAGTATATTATGCAACAAGTGCGGTAAGCGGCATTTGACTCACGAGTTTATTTGACATAAGCGGAGCGAGTGTTTAATAAACGAGTGAGTTAAAAAGTTTACCTAACGTGTTGCATACTATGCGTTTTCTACGACCGTTAATTTTTGGGTACATTTTCGCAAAACACGAATGCATTCACTGACATGACCGTCAGAATTGATAAACGTCAAAATTCAAAGCGTGGGAAATATCTCCGAAAACATCCGATTGGTTCCAAACCCGTGCGGTAAAATCCTGGAAATGTCCGAAGTGGTTCGCACGCTAGATCGCAGTGTAATTAGGTATTTTACAGACGGGAGTAGAAAAAATAATTAAGACCCAACTTTCCGAAGTGTGATAAAAAAATGTGTGCACTTTTAGACATTACTGAACTGTAAATTTTACGCTCTTTCCAAAAACCATAAGAAAAATGAAGGTTAAGACGGACACAGAAATAAAATTAGAGATTTTTTTCCAAAATTGGAATAGTAAAACTGAAACAAAATTTTCGAAGAGCGTTTTGTCGCTGTATAGTTCAAAACGAACAACATATTGGAGGAACTAGTTTACTTAAGGCTTTTTCACAAATACACCGCTGGAATTGGCCATACCGCCGATCAAAGTAATTCCCCGCGTGTGTGCGAACTCCCATTCGAGGGAGTTCGACGTAGTTGATAGAGTTTGCTAACACACCTCTTCGCTTTGATGTGCCACTTGATTGCTGTTATAAAAGGCACATGGCGAGAGGGTCGGAACTCTTGATCTTTTTCGGGGGTTCGTAGCAGAAGCAAATTGTCTGGAAATAGAAACTAAAAAGGTTTCGTTTTGAGAAAGGTGAGCTTCATTGTTTTATTTCTATCTACGGTTGCATTGAGATATACATTATCTCAAAAAGTAAGTATTCAAGTACCAAATCTGCTTTTTTCTTGAAATCGTTGACTTTAAAGCCTTAAAACCTGAAACCTAACCTAAGAATCAAAATAATTTGAAAGGAAGAACACTTGACAGTCGTAACCGAACTCTACAACCTAAACAGATTTTTTTTTAATCCCGCATCCGGATTGCAATAAAATTTTCGCGGTACGATAGCTTTTATTTTCATCGCGACACTCTTAATTACGTTTTCCCCTTATCGCGTCATAAAACAACCCCCATTAAAGCGAAATAAAAATTAAAAACGACAAAGAATTAAAAAAGAAACGACGGAATTTAATCGCCTGGCCGAGATTTCTTTCGGTGCGGGGCCTTTGAAAGCCCCGAATATATCAACTATGTATGCAAATCCCATGCAAATAGCGAAAGCGGGTGTTGGAGATTCTTAACAAACGTCTCCTCTGATTCATCGCCTACAAACGGTATTACGACACTTTTGAAAGTGATTAAGCCTGACAGAATTTATATGTTAGCACCATTCGAGACGTCGTTAACTCTATAGTTTTTCTGATTAATCTCATAGTCTTCGTAAATCAAATAACTGTAAGCGACCAATTGTTTAAAGTTAGTACAAAACTCAACTAAGAAAAGGATATTCTCGAAAAACTACTAACTACTGGGAAGAGGATTATTATTATTATTTATTTTTGACCAATTCCCTTGTAAGCAACAGTTTATTAAGAAACGACTGCAATTCTAAAGTTACCTAAGCTCCTGGGTCATTAGCGGAGAAACAAGAACCCTTTGTTTTATTGTACTTATATAGTAGAGTAGTTTGTGCAGCAGTTTCTCTGACTCTTTGGCGAGAGTCGTAACAGGTTATTGGTCAGACTAAATTTCCTTGTAATTTTATTTGATTTTCCTAAAAAGATATATAATTAATGAGTTTAAGAAGTCTTCATTGAATATGTTCAATCCGACTCCAGTAATATGGGTTCCACACACATCCTAAGAGCCTCTATGTCTGAAATATGTAATACGAAACAAAGAAGGGAGTTCAAAATAACTACAAGCACCTACGTAAACCACGGAAGCATCTTACCTTTCCTGACTTTCGTTCTAGAGGCACAGAGAATTTTTTGAAAGCTTAACCATACTGCCAAGTGGTTATTTCTGAAGATGTTTAATGCGACAATCATTTTTATCACTTATACGCAAAAGATATTACCCAAGCCATTGATAAAACCAACCCCGATAGCAAAACAAAATGAAACTTCGCTTCTGCTTCGTTTGGCGATGGAATATGTTTTAGTTATGAATGGGATAATACTGGTTTTCTCTTCAAGCATTAATTCGATGAGAATTTTTTGAAATCAGATCAGATTTAACTTGAAAATTTGTTAATAACATTTTATTATTGAAGCATTGATGTAAATCAAGTATGAATGGTTCTTACAAATCAGTGTAATTAATCTTAATCTTACTAGTTATTGTATAGATTTATTTAGTTCATTATTGACGTGGTTATGTATTATGTTAATAAAAATTATAGTAAAAAGATCTTAAGTTTAATTAATTGGACATTAAGGTGATTTTTTTAATTTACAGGGTTATTCATTATGCTTCGGCACCCAACTACACGGTTAATTTTAAAAGATAGAATAAAAGTGAGAATACAAAAGTTTGAATATTTTTGCTCTATTACAAATGCAAATGTCAGAAAAAACAAACCATAATGGCAAGCTGTCAAAATGACGGCAACATTAAAAAAATGAAGAAAGTAAAACTCAAAGTAATGATGTGAAGTAATAGTTTAATTTACCTTGAAAATATGAAATATATTGGTCTGGTCTTTAGGGCGACACTATTTCGGTCCTCAAATTATTTAATTATATTTTTTATTGTATTTATTAAAGGAACTCTTCTTCCTGGACATGTTTGTCGATATTCTCCTTTAACCCTTGCAACATTATGTCCGTTGGAATAATATACTTTTATTATTTGCCGTTTTTCTTCCTGAGTATAACCCATTTGAAATATCTTCACTTATTTAGCGTACGCTGCAGATTTTTAATTTTGATTAGTTGTCAAAACTAGAACATTTTTATGGCAGACTTGATCATTTTTAAATAATATGACTATTGTCCAGAAATCGAATGATGACTATTTTTAAACTGAAATAGCTCAAAAACGGCTAAATGAAATGTCAATAAACTATATGTTTTTGAAATCAGGAAAAAAGATCTACTATTTAAGCTTATAATATATATTGAATTCCATAAAAAATGAGCTCCCACTACTACACGAAGATAAACTTAATTTTAACTTGAATTGAATATTCGATCGCAATAAATTTTTCGAACGGTTTTAATGTCTTTTAAAGTCGCTGGACTTACTGATGCGTTCTTTATTGGCTCTTGCTGTCTACAATATTACTTCGTTCTCAGCAGGAACGAAAGTAAGCCGTGGCAATTAGTCAGACATACCGAAAATCCCTCTAAGACTTCTTCGGAAGCTGATTAGCTTATTCCTCGATGCGATGGCATTCATTTGAGTTCATAGGATACTTAAACGTTTCTTGAGGAGGTATTGAAGATTTTTTTTATTTAATAATTTGAAACTCCAAGACAGTAAGTATTGGGTAAAATACGGTTTAGTTTTCGTTTTACGCATGCTCGCCGCTAAGCTTCCCAAAACGTTACTCTAGGGTAGTTCATTTGTCACACTTTGTCCGTACACCGAATCCAATTATTGGTAAACCACAACACGCTGGCTAGGGTCAGACGTCTACGCAGATGTGTGTACGTTTACACCCCCACACGGTGCACCATATGGCCTGGCCCTATAATTTCTGAGACTCGACTTGACTTGCTGAACGTTCTATTTGTCACACTCACTTTTCCAATCTGTTCCTGCGATATTTAGGGTTAATTTTCAGATCCGGACGGGCTATTTGTTCCCACATTCTTCAATTATTTAGTAACTAAAAAACTCTAATAATCAAATTTAGTTTACACAATTCAATTGTTTCTTTTTGTACGGCAGGCCTGAAGCAACAGTTGATAAGTTGGTAGCAATATTTCGACTTATTAAATTCAAATTTGGAATATCCAGAGACTGTATATATAGTTTTATGGTTCGTTATTATATCTATTTCCTAGTTTCTATTACAATGGGCGTGAAAGCCAGCCTCTGGACAACCAGATACTGATAATGCCCTAATTTCAAATACATATACATATAAATTGAGTATAAGGCGCACGCATAATAAGGCCAAAAACTTTTTGAATTAAATAGGACAAAGAAAGGGAATTAAAAAAAATCTATAGGAGAAAAAAAAACGGCTTTGACACATACAATTGAATATTTTATTGCGTAAGAAGTGTTTTTATTCTGGTCTTGAACGCCAAATCACGAAAATTTCTAAATATTAATAAATATATTAATTAAATTTATAAGAAAATGATTTTTTAAAATGATGCATGTCTATTAATCACGTTTGAGTCTTGACTTTGATGGTATAGCAAAAATTCGTATTTATTGTGGTATTTTGTAATACAAGGAATTTATTTCATGTGTAAATTTCCTTTAATACCACACTGGGTAATGGTTTTACACGTACGTACCGATATGAACTGTGGTAATTTAGTAATTCGTTTAACGAGATTGAGTGCGTTGTCGTCGGGGGTTAAACGTTATAAGGGTGAAATCTGTTTCTATTCCCCATTTGATGAATTTTTATTTCAGTCGAACTGAGTATGTAACGCGTAACAATCTCATGCCATCACATTTTTGGGAACCGCCTTTGCCAGATTTTACATTTACTCTAGAAATTATTTTACCGTATATGGTGATTATACATATAAGGTTCGCCAAATTAGTTAAATTTATTGAATGTGAAATATTAATTAAAAAGCTAATATTTTTTGTCCATTACAAAATAATGTTTTGATAATAAATGGGAATGGAATACATATAATTATTTAAGTTTTGGTAGAATCTAATGAAAATTGAATGTATGTTTTGGTTAATTTTGGTCTGGTCACATCATCTAACTACTACCATTTATTGCCACTTGATATTTTTTGTTGTTTATATACGCTTGGAATTAGTACATACTTTTGCACATTTCGACTTAAAAATGCCTTTAAGAACTTCGGACACAACAGTTACTTATTCCGTTAGTTTTGGTTAATGTAGTCTAGGTCTAACGACGGACTCAGTTTTTTTTAAGGGTTTTTAAGCGGGTGAGGTCTTCAATATCAGTTTGTCGAAAGTAAACAACCTCTTCGTGCGCACTAGAAAAACCTTCCTAAAGATGTATAACATTGGAGCTTGTGTTGCTGGTCTAAAAACGACAAACAAGCATGGTTCCACCTTGGTTAACCACTGTACATAAAATATAAGAATTGCCAGAATTTTACTGTTTATTTGTTATTATTATCAGTTGCACTATTTTACAAACCCAGTCATCAACTAAATAAACTAAGTAAATCAAACATGCCTTAGATTTTTTTTTTCAAAGATACATACATCTATTTACTTCCTGAAACTGAAACTCTTTCAGTCAAACTGTCAAGAAGTCAACAGGATGATTGGAGAAACGTTAGCAAGTTCGACTCAACAAAAACCGACGCAGGAGGAATCCAGAAGTTATGTAAAAATTATGCTTCAGATTATATATTTATAAACATTTTCTCTTTGCAAATGAACCAATGGACTTTCATAGTTTCATCATAGTTAATCGAACATCCTAAAAATGGTTTGTCATTGTGAGTTTTATAAAAAGGACACCAACTTGGCTATCATATTCCATCACTGAACTTACAAAGGCACAATAAAAGAGTCTTATAGAAAGCTGTTACTAAACCTGTTTAAAAACATAAACTCATATAGCTCTTAGCTATACTATCATTTAAATGATTCCAGAATGTTAGTCCACAATAAAGCAAGACCCCTAAATCTGCAATTTAAGGGTATAGAATTCAAGGAATAATCAAAAATAATTGTTGAATATTTACCACAGAATCTTATACATTGGCATTTTTTATATTTTGATTCAAAGCATTTAATGTCAATCAACTGTAAATTGAATTTATATCAGATTCTAGAGTTAGACAATCTTTGAACAAGTTTCTCAATATCATAAATAAATAACAGAATAAATAGGAAACAGGACCAATATGTGAGCTCTGAAGTACACAGACCGTCAATTTTCTCTTTACTTTCGCTAAGAAAAGAAACTAACCAAACATTTATCATTACATGTTACTAATAAATCCAGAAGTTTGGGCATGGCTGACTGTATGCAGATAACTCCATAATTACTGATATCACTGTTATTAATTTGTTTACTTTTTTCAGGTAAAAATTCTTATTTTTCTTATTAGAAGTCTTTTGAAGTTTTTTAATTATATTATATTATAACTTTTTATTTATGCAATAATCCGAACCATTCGGTCATCCGAACAGCAGAGGTTTCAGATTAAAGATATTTGCACTCTATATGGATACATATCAATCAGACTATACCCTGATCCTAATAATTTAAATAATTATTTTGGTAGATTTATTCAGAACATTTCCGATTGCAATTAAAAAATCACTTTTCATGACAACGATCTTTACAATAATATTTTGCAAATTTCTTTCAAAATTTCAACAATAACCAATTCAACTAGTGTGTATGACAAATCACTGTTACTGCTAAAGTACTCCATATATTGATAAATATATTACGCATATAATCAGCTGTTGTATGGAAATTGACTACTTTCCGAATGAGTATAAAATATCATCAATAATTATTAATTTTTGGTAATAAAAATAAGATGAATGGCATCAAAAATTCTTTAAATATTTTAATTGATGGCACAGTGCTTAACTTCGTTAATAATGCTCAGACTTGGGCATTTGCTTAGATAGCGAGCTAAGATTTAAAGAATATTTAAAAAGCATATTTCAAAGGGCATATACGGCATTAAAAATATTATACAGTAATAGACCAATTTTAGGTCAAAAGTTAAGAAAAAAGTTGGGCGAGTCCCTTATCTCATTAAATTTTAATTATTGTAATTTTGTATATGGTTTTTGTTTAGATAATGAAAGTAAGTGTGGAATTCAAAAATATCAAAACCAATGTGTGCGCTTTTTGAGACAATAATGCCTCATCATTAGACTGCCATGCCACCGTAAAATATTCTAATTTAAATTGTAATATGTTGAAAATTAAATATAAGAAAGAATTACTGCATCTATAGAATTTGCTGTAGAGGTTTTTACTGTTTTTTTTTTCAGTTTTTCTCATGCTTTAAAAATTCGTAGCTGGCAAACGACGTCATCATCAATTTCTTTTTTAATTTTGTTGTGTAATATTGTGCCACGCACTGGTTCAGTAGAGCAGCTAATTCTAAGCTAGACTGCACCAGTCGACGATACGACCAATTGGTCCCTGTATTGTATGTTTGTTATGTTATTATCTTAAATAAAAGACGTTTATTATTACTATTTTGTATTATTTTATTTATTATTATTATCATTGTTATAATAATTATTATTATTAATATACATTACATTACCGATTATCTTTGCCACTGTCCAAAACTTCCATATCTCAGACGTAAGTTAAAAAAGGCAATGTTGCATCGTAAATTTTGTCAGGATATCTTTAAAAGGTGGGAAAAAAGAATCTAAAATTTGGAAAACGTGACTTTTTCCATAAATCGAAGAGCTCGACACTTTAAAAGCCCCATGACGCTTAATAATTTAAAGGGTTCCCCCTAATATTCAAGTGTTTTCCTTCCAGAGCGAAAAACAATCCTTACTATGCTTCGATTTAATCCGTACTTGTGTCGGATAAAATCGGACTTGCGACATGCAAATCAGCATCCCAACAGCGGCAGATTTCAGTCGCATTCGCACGGGGCTTTTGCAGTTCCGAACCGGGAGACAGTGAAGGTTCATTATCTACAAGTCGTCAAGCTAAAAGATATCTCAATATTTATAAGACGTCCGAGACATTAATAATAAAACAATAAATAACATTCCCTTTAGCGAGTCATGCCGCGTCCCACTTTTTATTTATTTCACCACCAACCGAGGGACACACGATTAATAATACCGAACAAACGGTATATAACTGCGTTCTAATGACAGAATGGACGTATTACTTGCAAGGGTTGCCACCGATAAATATGAGAACTGACGCGGTCATTCGTCATACTCAAATTGCAATCAGGAACGCGCCAAACAATGGCGCCGATAACGCGTCGTCGGCGTTTCTTTTGTTTGACGGACTGGATCGGATAACACATAAGCACCAAGAGATCCTGGGGTCGCCATTTCTTTTTTTTTTACCTTGGAATTGCATTTAACAAATATTATAACTACTTTAGCAATTAAATATGAAATTAAAGTTAAATTTTTATGTGCATACAAACAAATGTTGGAACATGCGTCCAAATATATACCTTGAGTATTTTTTGAGTATAACATAAAAGAGAATGCGATGACAATTGAACCAACAATTCTTGCCTTTGTAACTATTTGTTATTTGTGCTTTTTAAACAAATGTTGAAACATGCGTATAAATATATTCCTTGAACACTTTTTGAGTATAACATAGAAGAGAATGCGATCACACTCGAATCCACAATCCTTGCCTTTTTGTAACTATTTCTTGTTTTCTAAGTTTGGGAAGCAAAAGAAACGTTCGTCGAAACTGTTATTTGTGTTTTTTAAACAAATGTTCAAACATGCGTCCAAATGTATACCTTGAGCACTTTTTGAGTATAACAAATAAGAGAATGCGATGACAATCAAAACAAGAATCCTTGCCTTTTTGTAACTATTTCTTTAATTCTAAGTTTGGAAAGCAGAAGGAATATTATTTGTTTTTTTAGCGAATTCAACAATTTTCATCTACATTTTGAATTGGTTCATTTCTAAATGAATGAAGGTGATGATCACGATGTAATCAGTACATGCGTCTTATTTTTTACACTATTCCGACTTGTTGTGGTTATTATTAGAATATATCGAACTTTTCGTCATCTTGTGCTACATTTTCATGATACGAAGATACTTCAACAACCGAGCAAAAATGGTCCCACTTTTTATTTATTTCACCATCAGATGAGGTAACAATTGAACCAACAGTTCTTGCCATTTGCGAAATTTTAAATTGAAAAGAATTGCACCATTATTAAAACTTGTGCTAATCGAAAGGTGTTGTGGCTCTCCAATTAAAAGTGAAATGGTAGCAAACTTCTTTGTCATATTTCAAAATATGTTGTGTTTTTCGATTTTTTTATTTGTTGCTGAAAAATCTATCTTCAAACACAAGTTTCAGTCTTTGCATTGATAATGCACATACACAAAAATTTAGTAAAATGTTTTATGTATCAGTCGCTTGTAATACTGGTCCATATGCTATAACAGAATGCTCTGTTCTTTAGGCTGTACAGCTAATTTGACAGACATCTTAAACTACCAAATAAATAACCACAAGAATTGCTTAAAGAATGCAAAACTAATAATAATAATACAAAGACTAAGACTTAAACTGTTTTATTCTTTTTGAAGTTCCAGAAATTTACAGCGCTTGCCATGAAAATTTTTGACAATCCAAAATGTTTTGCTGTTTAGTAATCTAATTGCACCTTACTAAAATGTAACAAATGGAGTAAAACGATTTGTCTGCAATTTTAAAATATTGGAAAAAAATTCTTGAAATTTTTTTTAACACGTACCTATACGAAATTTGGAAGGACGAAACTGAAGCGATCGCAAATAAAAAAAATCCCGTCCCTTACATTAAAAGAAAATCTTATATGTAGCGAGCATCATGCAGGGCCTAACAATGTCAACAAATATATTTTTATTTGCAAAAAGCAGGAAAACTAAAAAAAACATCTATGACCATGGAATACCGTGGGTATTGAAACTTTGGTTGGTTATACGATGTTCTTTCCATGAACTTTGTTTTTTTTTGTATATGATCTCAATCTGCTAAGAATATTGTAGATTTAATTCAATTTTAGATAGATACCTAAATCTAAACCCAAAGCATTTTAAAAAACCTACAGGGATTTTTCTAATTTTTGTTACGAACATTTTCTATTTGATTTAAACAATATTAATTGGGATAAAATATTCGAACTAACTGACGTCGATAAAATGGTGGAGTTTTTTGATTCTAACTTACTGGAAGTGTTCAGCTTGCATGTTGCTTTAAAAACTGCGAAGATAACAAAACCGCCAGCTCCTTGGCTCACGGAAAACTTCCAAATAATGATAAAGTTGAAACATAAAGCGCTGTATAAATATAAGAAACAGAAAACCGAACAAAGCTGGATTGAGTACAAGGAGTTGAGAAGTCTTATAAATATTGCTGTTAAGTCAGAGAAAAAGGCTTTTTTACAACACAAGTTTCTTACGGATCCAAAAAACTTCTGGCGTGTACTTAGATATCTTAATGTGTATTCCGGACCTTCAGTAAATACAGATGTCTCAAATATTGCGGATGCTAATGAACTTAATCAATACTTTTATAATGATACCCGTCAAACAGACTTAAATAACCATTTCATTAACCAGTTCTACAACAATAACCCTTCAAATCCAGAAAAACTCTCATTTTCAAGTGTTAACTCTAATGAAGTAGGAATAATAATACAACAAATTAGAACTCACGCAGTGGGACCTGATGGGATTGATAGGAAGATCATATTATACGTTATCCCCCAACTTTTGCCGCATATTACGTATATTATTAATAAGTGCTTGTCTACTAACAAATTCCCTAAATCCTGGAAATACGCTAACGTCATTCCTGTCCCTAAAACATCTCAACCGCTTTATGTTTCTCAATTCCGACCTACTAGCATTCTCCCTACTATATCTAAAGTGCTAGAAAAAGTTGGTGAGAAGCAGCTTGGAGATTTTACAGCTCGACACAATATTCTACCCCCAACGCAATCGGGCTTTGGTGCACATTATGGTACAAATATGGCTCTTTTAAAAGTTTGTGATGATATAATTCGGGCAAATGATGTAGGCCTGAATACCTGCTTAATATTGCTTGATTATAGCAAGGCATTTGACACCTTGGACCACGGCCTGCTCCTAGCTAAACTGAAATACTATGGTGTGGAGGCTCGTGCGTTGCAGTTTTTCAAAAGTTACTTTTCTGATCGGTGTCAAATTAATACCGCCGTTATTAATATAAACAGTGACCTCGTGCTCTCAATGATATTTCTAGTAAGCAGCACGGTTTGTTACTTAACAAAAGTAAGACGCAACTCCTAATTTTTGGCAAAGATAAAGGAAAAATAATTAGTCTAGACGCTGCCAAAATTTACTTAAATGACTTTCTCTTACGGCCGGTTGCCAAATGCAAAAATAATAATCTGCGTTTTGAAGGTCACGCAGCTTCATTGATCCAGAAACCGTTTTACAAGTTTCGGATTCTCTACTGTAATAAAGATATTCTGGACACATCAATTAAGTTAAAACTTACCGATTCCTTAATTCTCTCCACAATTTCATAGTGTATGGTAGTTTACTGACCTGCCCTACTTCAGAAGGACAAGGTTAGTCTTCAGCGTCTTCAGAATGCCTGTCTCAGATTCTCATACAATATTCGTAAATTTGATCATATATCTACTAGCATAGTGGATTCTCGCTGGCTAACATTAGACGAACGTTTTAAGTCGCAGCTTTTAGTCTTAATTAAAAAAGTAATATCTCTCCAACGTCCGACGTATCTATTTGACAAACTTACCCGTGGATCAGATATTTACTCGGTTAATACTCGCCATAGGGGGCTGTTTACTGTTCCCAAACATACTTCAGCACAGTTTATCAAGGCTTACAACAAATTCCCTCTCCAACTGAGATAAATCACCTCGCTAACTTCATTCAAACAAAAACTTAATCAATACATTTATCTTGTTAGAAACCGATCATAAAACTAGTAACTATTAAATTGTATATACGTATTTCTTTTTTGAATTCACTCTAGCAGTGTCTATCATTTTGAATGAATGTCTATATAATTTATTTGTTATATTTTATTTAATAAATTGTGTCATATACTCGTTTTAGGGGGTTGCATGAGCGCAACTATGTTGTATGCCGTCCACACAGCTATATAAGTTTACAATAAGAGTACAAAAATCAATTTTCTTAAAAGCGTATACGTCTCCATTCAATCAACTTGACGTTTCAGCGCTGGAGAGCTTAATGTCAACAATATGATATATAATTTAATGATTAATTATTTCGAAAAATGTATCAAACTCTCGAGTTAAGTGCATCTAACAGCTGGGACAGCAAATGTTAAAACTTTGTCGTAGGTGAGGTATGGATCAAGTTAATGGATGGATTTTTACGGCCAAGGAAAGACTCTACAGGTTCTAATCTAGATCCAAAACCAGGTTACACAGACATAAGAAGGCAAAGCGCTAGTATGAATCCCATCGGTGACGCTATATACGAGGAAGATCTGCTTCAAGTAACTTCTTTCTTGCTGAGCAGTTTGTAACGTTAGATTGGATCGATACTGGTTTACAGGAGAGAGTTATAAGCTTCACTATTAACCCTGCAGAGGTTGTTCTCATTTACTTCAATAACGACTTCTCAAATGACCCACCATCTTGTGCTTATCTGGAAAATCGCGATAGTTTCATGGGTGTTGATGCCCAAGAATCGGAATCAATATTTATTGAAGATATAGTGAGGCAGGTGCATATGCCGTCTGAAGAATTCGCTGAAGTTGTGACCCTAGAATCTGGAAGGAAAATATTTAAACGCTTTTGGAATTGGCTTAAGAAGCGAATAGGTTTAAAGTAGTTTTTAATATTTGTGCAACTTTTAATTTTTTATATCGAAGAAACTGTTATTTCTGTGAAAATACAGAATAGGTTCTATCTGAATCATGTTTCTTTGATTTGAGGAGTTATAATTCAAAAATTGAAATGACTATGGATGTCAACCTTCAGTCTATGCTGCTTTCATAGTTTTGAACCTGTTTTACTTTTATATTAAAAGATATATCAAATTTATACGAGCAATAGTGCCGTGCCTATACTTCTTTCCTAAAATTAAAAGGAATATGCCCCACTTCCAAACTTCACGATCAAATTTAGTAATATAATCATTCACGTATTCATTTCCTTTTCTATTTTACGTTTACTAAGGTTGTATTTTCTTCGAAGATAACCAAACTTAAGCCAGTCGTTTTGGGTGCTCTTATTTGACCTGTTTTCCTTTAATTCAACATTTTGTATTTGCATTTTCAAATTCGTTAATTTCTAGTTGAATGAAGGTGAGGATCATGATGCAATAAAGTACACGTGTTTTATTTTTTACACTATTACGACGTGTTGTGGTCATTATTAGAATAGATTGAGCTTTTCGTAAGTTTGTCCTACATTTTGATGATACGAAGATATTAGAACAACCGAGCAAAAATTGAAATTGGACCTAATTTAGAATAATCTATTATTAGATTCCATGGCTGATAAATACTAAATAATCGTCGCAACTATGTTTAAAAATCATTAGAATACTATATTTGGGCATTATTTTATGCACAATTCCACGTAAATAAAAATATATATTACAACGAAAGTGGCAGAAATTGTTTAAATGAAGAAATTCCATTTTTCTCAATCAACATTACAGATATTGATTATAACATGTGTATCTACACCAATTAATTAATACTTTATGCAATTTTAAGCTAGTTTGTGAAAATTAACCCTCTGATCGCGGCCAATTCCAAACAAACTCTTCCTGAAGGAAGCGCGGACGCAAACAACGCCACGTGGCCCAAATACATAGTATGTATCCACTCCCATAATTAAAGTCGCTTTAGGAGAACCCGCTTCACCCTATGGAAAACCACCAATGCTTTAGGGTGGTTCATTGTTCTTTTTTTTCTATCCGTTCCGGCTATCAGCGTCGTAACCGAGGAAACAGTAAATACTGATTACAAGCATTCCAGGGACACATTTAAGCACTAAAATTCGTGAAGATACAACAGCGTGTCAAAGAAAAAATATTTTTTATAAATCGGTTAATGATTTTTGTTAACACTTTCAGACACTTTTGGGCATTTATGGTCACTTCAATGTTAAAAAAAAGGGCAAAAAATATGATATTTTTAAATTTTGATGAAAACTACAGGCCGTTTTTTACCAACTGTAGCATGAAGACATATTTCAACGCATAATAATAAAAATGCATAAAATTTACCATAACTCTGGGAGATTGGTAAAGAGTTTTCATCTCCAGAATAAGAGAAAAATCAAATTTGCAGAATCTCTTAAAATCATAAGTATACAAAAAAATTAATTAATTAAACAACTACCCTTATAGATGAACTCTAGGCTTGTTCTGAATGATCCTTGAAGCTGATGTAAAGAGACGTACCTGCGTACCTGTGGTCTATTTCAATGAATGCCGGGCAATTTTTAACGTTCCAATGTATTACTCAGTTCCTCATCAGAGACCTCGCTCCGACTGGTAGTTATTTATGTTATTTTATACTCTTTATGACATGGGTGTTAAGTTTTCCCTCTACATTACATTCAAATTTTTCCTAAATTTTATATAGAATTAACATGAACCGTTAGAAAATTTGGAGAAAATGTCTAAAATTAGATCAGAGACTCAGCAGCCACCTGATTTGGTTATTTGTTTTGGCGTTTTTTATGGCATTACAAACTTAACTATATCGTCTACTATGCGACGACTTTCTGGAAATATAAGTTAATTATATTTCTTTTTTTTTATAAAGCTCGAAAATGTTGGGCACGCCGCTGTCGTCTAATACGACACGCACAATTCAGTGACACCCTGACCACCGCTTTATTTTTAACCCCTCTTTAAACTATTGTGTCGGTCGTCCCCGCTAAATAGACAGTTTCGGGTGAAGGGGGCCCCGATAACTTCGGGCTATTGTTGACGGATTTACTTCTTTTGTATGATTTATTTTTTTAAAGGGCGTAGAGGACCAACAGAAACATTTCTGTTGTACGAATCACGTTCCGTCGGGAGCATGTATCGCGTTTATATCATCAAAAAGTACGAACAACCAAAAATGCACATTTGCTGGCAACATTAGTTAGGAGATAGGCAATGGTTTTGGGGCAACGGCATTATATGCGAATGTTTGGAGCTCGGTAGTCAACGCAAGGAAACATTAAAGGGTGAACTGCGGACATGTCAGCTTCCAGCTTACGCTGTCCAATTTCTAACCTCAAAAAACTGATGAATGTGTTAACAGTGTGGCAAAATGACAAAATGACTAAGAAAACTTAAAAACTCAATTTTAAATTGTGTTGTAAAATGCGAAAAAAATTGTGTACAATGATATTTCAACTTGCAATGATGAATTTAAAGTAAAATTTGTTTGTACCAGCTAGATTAGATTAATGCACGAAATCGCTTATAACTAATGGAAGAATTAAATATACTACGTAATTAATATATTGTTTTTAGACAAAAAATATTAATTTTAAACCGGGGATTCTTTATATAGAAACTTTTTTTTCGTATCGCTTATAGGTTTCCAGTTCGTACAGTGGATCGTTTTATTGGGCACACGGTGTACTTATAATGGCAGAGACATGTAATAAAAAATGTATTGTATCAGATAAGATTAAAAGGTAATTAAAAATACACCGACCTAACTTTTGCAAGTTAATCTTCTTATCTAGTTTTTTTTAATAGGTCTGTTCTAATCTAATTAAAACAAAGTGAAAGGCTAATAAGGTTAAGAATTCAGTTGAAGTGTATGGAATTTAAAAATATTTCTTTCTTATAGTATTAAGATTAATTTTTATGGTTGCAAGGGGAAGTTGATTTAAGATTGATTATATTCTTGTGGGTAATGTTATTTTAGGCTGAAGAAGATTTTATGATTTAACTGTATTGTTTTTTTTTTCTATTATAATTCCTCCTTCTATTCAAAAAAGGTAGCCTATCGACATATAGGCTATCGGGAGTTGAATAAGTGTTGCTAGATGCGACTTTACAGTGGGCGTTCGACACGGCAAACTATCACGACAGCTCCGCTTCTCGATATTAGAAGTTATCAGATCGATACGAAAACGTGATTCCTCATTTCCACCTAAATTACAGTAATTCGCAACGGACACTGTAAGTAAGATTTATTACCTCACGACATGAGAGGACATTCCCGTAGTCATATATTTGGAAAAAAGTATGCAATTTTGCAACTCGTCCTGCGTCCTGCGTTTTCCCCGGAAATAAATCGAAAACAAGAGCCCTAGGTAGAAAAAATAGTTCCCTCCTTGAAAAAAATAAAATCGAGTAAATTGATTCGTTTTAAATTGAAAATGGGGATCTCGATTACACACAAACATTCAACTATTAATCCGGGCCATTAGCATTTCTTTCGCAAAACCGATAAAATGATACCCCTGTAGTTTTACAAGTGGGAGTGTCGTCCTCATATCCTCCAATGGCAGCGTCATCGGCGTCGACGGCAATAAAACGAACTTGTAAGAGTTCGGCCGTCTCATTGGCGAAGTGCTCCACGTCCTGCGACCCCGCTACGTGGTTTACCGGTCCGTCGTAAAAGGAATTCGGATTATTTTTGTTTGAGGCCCGCTTCCGGAGAACGCCTCGTTGCGCGTATTTTACAGGAAATGAAATTGGCAGAATTTGGGAATAAAAATTACATTAATAAAAACAATAAATTGAACTAAGATTATTGTAAATTTGCGGGAACGTATTCAGGAGCAATGTCTGGAGTCTTTGCGGAAAATAAGAAATCGACTTTCAGGCAGATTTCATATAAAGTGTGATTCAATAAGGGTTTCCACATTAAAATAATAAAAAAACTAGGAAGAATATAAAAATATACAAACATTTTTATTTGCCATTTATTTGCTCCATCCTGTTGGAACCACAAATCTTCAATGTCCATACCTTCCAACTGCTCCCAGAAAAAATCAGATATCATGTTTCGCGATAGCGAACACCGTAACCGTAACAGAGTTTTCCGCATTATCCTCGAAAAAAAAGGGCCAATTATTCCTCCGCACCAAAATGCGCACCAAACAGTCACTTTTTGAGGATGCATTGCTTTTTGAACAATCTCCCTTGGATTTTCTAAGCCCCAAATACGAGCATTGTGTTTGTTTACAAAGCCACCAACGTGAAAACCATTCTGCAAACACGCGGCGCTGTTGATGATCTCGAGGTTTCAACTCCTGAGTTATTTGGACTTTATATGGGTGTCGATGTAAGTCTTTTGTTAACATTCCCTATGTGGTTGAATACGTAAGGAACACTTGCTGCGATATTTTGATCTGACCGACCTGCACGAGCACGTTGAGGGACTTTGAGAGTAGTTACAGATCCAGTTTGCTCAAATTTTTGAACCACATTCCAAATTGTCCTCCCAGAAGGTCGATTTTGCATTTTTTCTTGATCGACCATTTTCATAATAGGCTTGCACAATTTTTACACGTTGTTGTTGATAATAAACAAATACAGTGGCGTTTCAAAAATATTTCGGATTATAATCTGGAAACTCTTACCCGTTACAAGACGGCAAAAGAGACCTACCCAAATTTCTCTGTCCGTCTTCTTATTGCCAATTGATGTGTGATATGGTCAACTTCTTTTAAAGCTTCAATATCTTTCAACCTATGGAAAGTTGAGTATGTATGATAACTGTCGATTTCATGTACGCCAATTACTACAAGCGATTTTTAACTTAAATTTGATTATTGTTTGCAAATTTTATGATTGGTTTCTCCACAAGTTGGATTTTTTTTCGTTGGTTTCAAAAGTTATGAGAAAATGCACAAGATGTAAAGATTATTAAGATGCGCAATTAAAAAATTATTCTAGAGTATACAGGGTGGCTCAAAAAAGTATGATCAAATAAAACATTCAGTTTTTGAAAATGAACCACCCTACTTTAATTTCTGTTTTGAATTTCTTTTAAAATTCTTCCGCTTTTTCATTAATATAATATACACCTAAACCTAATAGTTTTTTCAATATTTCAAATTTTGTAAAAAAATCCTAGTTTTCACAGTTGCAAAAAAAGTACACTTATATGTGATATTAACGTTATTCGAAGATGACGTAAAAGATATAAAGGATATTCAAAATAAACAAATATATTTGGATCACGTTAAATTGAAAAATCTGGATTTTCCTAAAAAAATTTTAAGAAGAATTTACAAAAACCTACATCTGTTATATACCTATTTTTAGTACTTTACGATTTATTTTAACTGTTGGCAAAATTGTCACTAAGGAATACATCTGAAAAAATGAAAAAAAAAACAGTATAAAGAGACAACAATACGCGCATAATGCGACCATGCACAATAGATGCTAGTTCAAAATAATCATATGGATGGTCGATCGGTCGACCAGTTGTTTCGAGTTTGCATGTTAGCAGTTACGGTCCCATGAATCACTGGAATCGACAAATTTATTCTGTAATCAAAGAACCATTCCAAAAGTAAAAAATGGCGGTAACAAGCACTTAATAAGCAAGTTTTAAATAGGCTAGTAGTTTTCTACTACTTAAACTGAGTTTAAATTTGTTGATAAGTAGATATTCCGCAGAGAACAAGGCATGCAGCATGGGGTCTTAATTATTTGCCTTCACTCATTTTCTTTTCTGTATATACTTGCTGATAGATCCTAGTTCCGCTCTCTGTTGTCTTTATGTCAAAAGGTAAAACATATACCCCTTTTTCACATTTAGAACGGAAGATTTTCAACTTATTGTAACCATTCTTTTTCTTCTGGTCTATTATTTGAAATATTATCTAGTGATTACTTTTTTTACTATTTTTAATGCTTTTTAATTAAAAGTTTTTTTCTTCAGTCATCTTTTATATTCTTTTTTCTTCTCTCGTTCTCTGGGTCTTCTATCCCAAGAATGTGGTAGGGTTGACCCACTAAATATTGGAAAAGTTGAGTGGAATTATAAACCTTTTGCTAGAATTTACATAGTCTCAAGAAACTATTAAATAAACAAAACAATTAAGACCACAAGTTTCAATTTCACCAAAAACATTCCATTGCTCCTCAATCCGTGACTAAAGTACTGGAAATGTGCGAAGTGATTGTCGACCATGACTAAAGAAGCTAATGTTTTAAAATGACAATTTCCATACGCTTGATCCTTGCATAAATAGCGATTTTATAATAGGGAGTTATAAACAAGTGTATTAAACGGTATTTGTGTCACGAATTTATTTGGCACGAGCGGAGCGCAGCGGAGCATCACGGTATCACTGTCAGAATTTACAAAATGTCAAAACTCAAGCTTTCGGAAATATCTCCGAAGATATCCGATTGCTACCAACCCGTGCGGTATCATCCCTGATGTGGTGCATAATAAGGTATCTTAGAGAAGAGACTAGAATTTTTTTTTTAATATTAGTTACTCAGAATTGCACAAAAATGGAAGAATGCAATAGATGGTTAAAGTATCACTGATGAGGATTTTTTCCAATGTAAATGGCCATCTCACCCACTTGGCCATGTCACCCGAAACTCCCCTATATGTCGGAACTAATAAGGATTTGTCATGGTTCCAGAATGGATTTGGAATGAAATTACTGACATATACACAAATATTGAGAGATTTTGATATTGACACTTTCAAATACACGTGAACTATCTTTGATTTATACTTTTCAGTACAAGTGAGGCATAGTAACAGCGAAAATTGCAAAGTATCAATACTTTTTGAGTAGATGTATTACGATTTGAAAAAAAGGACTTAAACCTTTAAACAATATATAGATTTAATTGTAAAATAATTGTTATTGTTTCTTTATCGTAATACAAATTAGTAAATGTTAATTTTCTATTTCCTTAGGAACTGCAACTGCGTCCGGTAATATTTCATTTTCCGCACTTGTTAGGGAATATAGGGATATCTAATCCGCACCGCTAGAAATAATACATTTAATAACGCTAGAAGAATCAGCGCGTTACCATACCGTATTTCTTTTACGAACTTGCAAAATACGAAGTTCCAACGCACAGTGTTTTAAGCGTGCTTCCCTCGAATCGTTCCAACTAAATTACGCCTCCCCGGCAAAAATCCACCGATTGTTTACAAAAATTAATCAGTCATTCGCCACGTACACAAACCGCAATTCATCTTGGAGATGACAGTGGATGAGATGGAGAGTGGTGAGGCCTCGGCGCGGCTGGATAATCCATGACATTTGCGTATGAATACACGCTCTCCGTTATTGTCCCGGGCCTCCGCTTTGACACCGTCATTTTCCGGCTGACTGATCTGCGATCTTATCGCATTTGCGTTTTGGAGGTGACAACGCGACGCACGGCTCGCTAAATTCATCCCTCACGACTAACGACTAAATCGCACACGTCCTGACGTGTCGATTATCTCAGCGCGTGAAAGTTGTGCCTAAAGATGTTTAGATGGTATTTTGATCTAGGTATCGAGAATATTTCGTCACGTAGAGAGGACGCAACATTTTATATTGTCCCTAGAGTCGGGGATAGTTTAGCAATCTGTTCTATTTTGCAACATCAGTCTAAATAAATAATAAAAAAAGGGAAAATTTAAAAAAATTTCTAGGTCAAGTGTCCTCTAGTCACAGACACTTTTATTTTGTAACGAAGATTTATACTAAATCATGGCTATGTGTCAAATACCAGCTAATTACGTTGATAATTAAGCACCCTGCGTTAAAAATAAAATTTAAAAAAATGGATTTTGACAAGCTATAACTCCGAAAATATTACAATTTAGAATTTTTGTTACATGACCTACTACCATTATTTTACCACGTCAAATCTTTCGTCCAGGTTTCTGAACTCAATTTCCGAACACCCTGTTATACAGAGTGTGAATGTAAGACAACGAAAAATTTCCATATTTTGGCGAAGGGTTTACCCAGTCTTGTAAAGTAGTTTATGATATTGGCTAAATTACTAGGAAATATCGGCCATTATTTGAAATTCCATTTTTATTTTCAAATTTGATTTAAACCACAGATAATGTCTTAAATGTATCAAGGAAGCTGGTGCACTTGGAGGTACATTAAATTTGAAGAAGAAACGATTTTATTCGATATTTTTAACACTTTTAACAGCAATAACAACAATAAAGTTTAGGATGTTGATGTAACTTCCTCTTGTACGCTGCTAGGTATTCCTTGCTGTAATATAAATGGCATCCGCTTATTACCTAGTCGTAATTTTAGTATAAATACAGAATTTTACAAAATGGTCATATTTCAATATCACCACAGTATAGCAAAACTATGACAAATAGGTACGACGTGGTGGTTCCTTATCTTTTGCAAATTCTTCGCAATTAAAATATCGGACAGCACTGAGGTATACACCAAGTGGAACGCCTTGAATCACTGGCTAAAAATTCAACACGGCAAAGAAATGTCGAAGTTCATCATTTCGTAATACTAAAAGATTTTGGTCTTACGCATCTGTCAGAAAACAATCTATTAGTGAATTACCTAAAAGAATGTTCCTTGATGGAACAGTCGCTGAAAACGGAACGGATGCAAGTCATTTATTGAGTTTATATTTTGCAAGCGTTTTCGAGTCAGAAAGGTATCTTTTTTCTCACTCTATGAAATGCTAAATGTTGACATTAAAAAGCCGGGCCTGATAGCCTGGCTCCAATTTTAGCAAACAAAAACAGCCAATTTTCGCAAAAAATGGAAGCTCCCCATGCTTGTGCCCATATTTAAGGATTTAAACAAACTAAGCGATATTATTTTCCTTGCTCGACCTACTTCTGGATTCCCACAAGGTTCACTTTTGGGACTCTTATTTTTTTATCATATACATAAATATCATCCGCTCATGTTTCCACAATTGCAAATTTTTGCTTTACGCAGACGACTTAAAATGTTTAAAAGTGTTCAATATATATCTGTGTTTAAAAAGATTCAAAGTGACCTAGACAGGTTGGTGAAATTTTCTGACGAAAACAGTTTGTTTTTAAATTTGGGTAAATGTTCGCAAGCAATAAAATTAATTTCCCTTCTCAATGTAATATTCAAAATGTCTCTTGATTATATTCGAGATTTTGGCGTCCTGATAGATTCAAAACGTATGTTCGACGAAATATGATTGCAAACAGTGCCTCTAAAATGTTAGTTAATGTGTTACGTAGATGGTTAATCTTTTCAAATATCAAATCAATTATTTGTTTATTCAAATAAGTTTATAAAATTCAATTAATGTGATCTTAATGTCAACTGTACAAGTTAAACAAACTCTAAAAAGTCAACAATTTGTATAATGTTATAACGATGATAATATATAAATAGCTATATATCATATTATGATTATTTATTATAATAAGAATTTGCTACAAGCGATATTTCTAGCTTAATATTTTAACTAGTTATGGTAAGCATTATTTTTTATAATATTGAACATGTAATCTTGTGAATTTATCAATGGATGCAAACCTGGAGTATCCCCGTTGATAACCCAATTAATAAATAAATTTCATCGACCGTTGAGATTATTAAAAGATTTTTAAAGATTCGAAGAAATTGTCCAAATGAATACTCCGAAGACCCTACTCGGAAAATATCCGAGAACACGTCTGACCATCAGATGATAAATCAGAAATTCTGTACGAACAGCGTACTTTTGATAGGAATGTCAGTTTACCTTATAGATATCGATTATTCGATTATTTGTCTGTCTCCAAATTGAATATTCAGCAAAACTGAAACCCTCAACGCTTCTGTTCTATTTCAAACGATTGAATAAGAGTCTAGAACGTATTTAAAAAAAAACTGTACTTAGTTGCTGGTTCTGAATGTTCAAGATCAGGTTATGTTTCTGAAGTAATGAATTTCAGACTTTGAATTCTCCGATTAGAACCAAAATCAAGGAGGAAGCTAAAAAGCTTCAAAGCTCAAACGAAGTAAAACTTACATAATAATATTAAAATCTTGTACCTACTGTAAAATATTACGTATTGCCAGCTTAATCTGAAAGCGAACGGAAAGTAACGCTTTATCTGCAGTTTGCTTTGCAAGCAATGTTAAAATGTTCTCATAGAAAATTCTAAGCTTTTGTTTTTTTTTTAACAATTTAACAAATACAATAATGTATAAGGTTTTTAATTTCAAATAACGGAGTAGACGTCTGTTACGTTAATTGTCTGCTTAGAATAAACTATGTAGCATTTTAATTTCGGTAACTTTTGAACTTTTTGGAATTTTCATCATTCATTAATTTTTATTTTATTTCTTATGAAGTTTTAAGCAAAACGCACTAATGCGTTGTATGTGTGTGTGTGTTTATGATGTTATTCAGAAACTTTTTGCAAAATGTTTCTTGAGATACACGTTAGAGTTATGTTAAGCGCGGAAGGCGTATTTTTATTAACGGAAAAGACGCTTTTTTATTCCGAAACTCGCTTCACATATGTGAAGACCCCTCGCTGTTCGAGAATCCTAGAGCGCCTAAGACGTGGAAAATCCTGGATAACATTCGGATTCCCTTTATATATCCAATAAAGCCTGCAAATATTTCTTTTTCATACCGTTCCGGTATATTTTAATATTTTATTGCATAGTGAAAAACTAATACCGCTCCAAAATCGCAACGAGAAGATATTGAAATCTAGATTATTAAATTTTGTAGTAGGTATGTATTCGACCCGTTGGTATTGCATAAATTTAAGCTTACATTTATTTTATATTGAAAAGAAAAGCCATTTGTGGCAATAAAAGACATCGGCAGTGAGATGTTAGTAAATTAACTCCCCAATACAACGCAACTACATTTTTAGACATAACTTTATGTCAATTCATGCATTACATACTAACGCATTTGAAGCTAGCAACATCTCGCCGTCTCGTTGGCAATTCTCTTAATTAATTACATTTAGAGCATAACGCGTTGAACAAATTGACTTCTTTGGGCTATTGTATCGATGACAAGGTCCCGACAATACCCCAAGCGCACCCTCGGGTTATATTTAGCGGTCCCTTCAGGCCAAGGGGTGACAACTAACCCCAACTAAAGGCGACCATCCATCATACCATTACCACACCCCTCACAACTGCCATCTAATGTCCGCCGGCGGTAGCAGTTTAAAATAATATATGGCTAATGGTCGGCCATATGACGTTTTTTCTTCACTCCTATTAGCGCTAATTATGCCATTCCTGACACTTTAATGTCTATGATTTGATATGGTGTTACTTTCGTAATTACTTGCGTTTTTAACAGCTTCCGTCTCTCACTTTTCTACCTATAACAAAGGAAATCAATTTTTTCTTATTCTATTAAAGCTGTTTTATTACGCAATCATAGCTTTGTTTAACCATTTCATGAGAACGGCTTTAGAACAGCAATTCCCAATCGACAAATGTATTTCTCAATTTTTACAAGTCTTTGATGTGTCAAAAAATGTTTGGGTAACTGAAAATGACGGGTTCTATTGCGCTGGAGCAAGCTTAATCTCATAAAAATTATTCCTTAGGTAGTAAAACAATTAATAATTTAAGCCTATTTTAACAGACTTTGAAATTCAACACAGCAAATAGTACATCAATGCGGGAGTTACTTCATTATAAAGGTACATTTAAAAATATGGTTAAATGCTGCTTTTTTAGTTCTTATTAACAACTTCAAAACTATTGTGGTTGAGGTTTAATTTCTACGTCGTGCACTCAATTTATTTCTTATTTTAAAATTGTCTTTAAGTGTGTCGTATTTTGATTTTTATGAAACCTTTAGCCTGGCTAACATATGTATATAAAATGGTTTTACTATTTCGTGGAACTGCTAATAATAAAAATATTTGATTTTGATTTGATTGAGAAGCAGTAAAGCTCCACGTTCAAATAATTTTTGTTTAATTGCTCAACCAAAATACACTCTGGGTAACAAACATTTGAAATAGAGATTCAGTACTTTGATTTGAAGCCTTTCTATATATTTATTTTATTTATATTATTGATATTTTACCTTGTTAAGGAGAATTATTTACAAATTTTTGGGGTTGCGCTTAATACCATTTCGAAAATATAAAAAAAACTTCACATATGCCTGAATTAGAAAAAAATATTTTCCAAATCGATTTTTTTAAGATAGAAATTTCGTAGGAGAAACCGTTCTAGCTCCAGGTAAAACAGTTATCGACTATCCATCTACTATCGACCACTGCATATTAGTCAATTATACAACATAATTTCCATCTTACCGGTGTTTTCAATTAACAAAAACTAGCCCTAAAAGACCGATTTCCAAAAATGAACTTTGAAAACAATATTTTTAAACTTTTTTTGGATGTTGCTATTTATAAGGATTGTAAATTAATTGGTATGAAAAAAATGTCTAATAAATTTTTGTCTTTTTGATATGGAAAAAATTCCAGAAGGGTGATTCAATTTCAAATTGGTTATAAAGTGTGTGCATCCCAGATACCGCTGGACTTCAGAATTATTCTGTTTTTTAGCGAGTAGCACCTTTTACGAAAAACCTGCTTCTTTTAAGCACCAACGTTAAAACTTATTGTTATTGTTATAGATCGGCTCATATTGGACTCTAGAGGTAGAAAATGTTTAATTGAAGGTTCGGTATTTCATTAAATTCAGGACAAATACCCGATCAGGATCCCAGTATGTCTATCGCCAGTTGTAAAATGCGAATAAATGTGAGAAAAGAATTTCGTTGTCGACGATGGTAAGCGGAGTGCTTCCGACATGGATTAACTAGGGAATTTTAATACCAAAATAATGATTAATCTAGGTCTATAATCGGTTTAATCTACTTATCCCTAATTCGTCGTAGATTCCTGTATCATCTACCTATCTCTAACCAGTAACCACCATACAGCACTTGTATTTGGCCCAAACTCTTACTTATCTCTTACTGGATTTATGCTTTGGAGAAGTGTCACTGCATCATATTAACAATATAATAAATTCAATTTAATTCTCACTTCTTTTGGCGTAGTAATGTTTTGGCTTCTATTTTTTGTTTGAAAAGTAATTGAGTTAGAAGAATATTTGAGTTTTTATTAAAGAAAAGAACCTTCCGATTGAAAAAAATATTTTGAATTTGTAAAACATGGACCTATATCATAAAGCATTATTATAATTATATTAAACCAGTCGTAATATATTACGAAGTATATTGCGTACACATCTTCTAAAAGCTTAAAAATATAAAGTATTTCATGAAAAGTGTTCCTTTTTGGAAAGGGCAAGAGCTCGCTTCCTGCGTTTCCCCAAACACTCGATAACTAAAGCAAGAAGCAAACTGCTTTACCTTGATGTGCTGAATTCATACATGTGAATGCGCGGCTTATCTTCCGTGGCTTTTCCGAAGCCTATCCGCATTTTCGTGGCATATTTTCGCTGCCGGGAACGCCCTCCTTGTAGAAAAAGACCCGCATACAGGGTATTTTCTATTAATTTGCGGCGAACATTTTTTCTTCACTTTATAAAGGTAAACGCAATTACAATTTATTCAAAATGGATTACTCAGTAATCTCTCCAAGGAAATACCTGGGAGAAAATGTGGTTGGAATTCATAAAAATTGATTCGTCATCATCATCATCAGATGATCAGACGTTAGTTTCGTTTAGCAATGATCAATATATATCATATATATTAGCTCAGGAATGTATGCGTTCTGCTGACGGAAATGGTTAGGTTATTACACCCTGTTTATGAGGTGGCCATTTTAATTTTTAGTACATTCTGAATAAATCTGCTGTACTGAGTTCACTGAGTCGGGCTGATTAATACCTATAATTTTTTTAGAAATATGTCTTGTTGTGAGGTTTATGCGTTAGTTAATCGAAAACTTAATAGTCAATGGAATAAGTATGAAAATATACCTTTTCCGTTTAACTTACTGATTTCCCTGAAAAATTAAATACCAGTGGTTTGTCATTAGTCGTGACCAAAAGGAGCACCTGCTTATCAACATTAAAGTCTGATATCAGAAATACATAATATATGCTTTGAAATGTCAACACCTTAATTATTGTTGCACTAACATGGCAAAAGTGAACACCCCAATATCAAATGTTAGTTGCTTTTTTTCACTTTTACAAATTAAAAATCTCTCACAAATTCGTGAAAATTTTGGTAAATTTTTTTGAAAAAAAAAAACTTGGGCGTAAGAGGAAATGCAGCTTCCTTACCTCGTTCTGAAAAACGTCGGCACCGAACATTTCACTTCAATTAATTTAGAGTGTACACGTCTTAAGCGGGACCGTTTAAAAACTCATCACCGTCTGGCGGTATTAAGAATGTAAATTTAAAAAATCGTCTACGTAGAGCCCGCCACCTGGTTCCAGTGCCGCCGCCCCGTGCCGTTTCGTCCGAAAAGGCGTTTTTCTTCATTAGACCCCTAATTTTTCCTCGCTGCATACATAATCAATTGGCTCTTTTTCTTCGGTCGTAATTTTCATATTTAATTTATTTCTAATTTCCATGTTGAATTATGCATTCTTCCAGCCCAGCCAGGGCTGGTGTATTTCTTTGGCCCGGTCGTTGCATATTCAGCAATGTACTTCTCCTACGGGCCGAAGATGAGGGGGCGATGTTGTCAGCTCACCGATTTTTACCTAGAAGCTAGGATACATGATCAAAAATAAACAAATCGTATTTATCAATATACTCATCATAAATCAAAATTAATAGAACTACCTTTCAAGCATTCAAAGGAGTCTCCTTAGAATTCACGTTGGCTGTGCTTTTGGATCAAAACTGCATTTCACTCATCCAGTCAAGCATCCTTTACAGGATGTAGATAAACAATCTCGGGCAAAGGATCGAGGATTGAAAAAGGTATGCAATGACATAGTTGTTAGTGACCTTGATGATGGAACAAGTAGTCCTTCTAAAAAGAAGGATCTTCTATTTTATTTGTTATAATAACCGATTTTAAAACGACAATCAATAAAAATGAAAGAAAGGCTGAAAATAGGTTCCATGTAGAAATTTTAAATTTGAGGCAAAACACCATCAACAATCATTTTTTCTACCTCATAATTAACTTTCTTAAAAAATATTTCTATTAAAATTAAGGACTTACAGTTTAACCAGAGTCCTTTAAATATAACGTTATACCAAAACTAATTATGACATCACAATGCATTAAATATGAGCCGCTGAAAATTGTCAAACTAACTTTTTTGTTGTTTGGTGGACCCACTCGGATAATCTTATGGGTTGTGGTTGTTTTTATGGTGGCTGAGTTTTATACAAGCTATAGGTTATACGTTAACCACGTGCTTCGGACGTAACAACCGAATGAGTCTAAAATTATTCTGAGTTAGTGTGTTAAAAATCTACTAATACACATTTCTAGCGAATAAAAAAATACAAGTTGTGTTTTGTAATTATTAGAGTATTAGATGTGGCAACGGCGCATGGTGTTACGCCTATTCTTCGATGGTCTCGTGGCCCATCGTCGTCCGCGCGCCCATATTAACGCAGACCCCGGAAATCCCACTTCCTCGCCGTTCCGTCGTTTTCGGGGCCTCGCAGAATATACCGTGCTTTAAATTGTATGAAACATACATGAGTTCTGCCCTCCCTGAATGTATACCAGGGCCTTAGTTTACAAATGAATACAGCTATTGAACTTACTTATAATATCAATGTGCTTTCTGTCCTTCTCCCGCACGACCGTTTGTCGTTTCCTTGTCTCTTTCGCCGTTGAGAAGCAAATATAAACCTCTTTCCACAGCCATACAGAATGGCCATATTAACTTGATAATTAGGTGTGTTATTGGACTTGCAGATGAGCCACTGAGTCTGCTGGATGGAATAAAAAGTGTTCAACCCCCCCTTTCGGTATGCCAGACATCGCGGTATAAAATTGAGAAGGGTGTTGGTGATGGCACATTCTAGCGTCGGTCGCGTCGCGTTTTCGACGTCTTCACCTGTGGACGTCGTCCCCGTGGGCGGAAGAGCACTAGGTTAGCCCCAGGTGGTTTTATGGTGTTCGTGAATTTTGTTTGATGTTTTCGAAGATGTTTTCCTACAACTCGTTTCGATAATCGGTGTGACGGATAACCACTAACGCGTAAGGTTAGAGTGAGGTTATTTATATATAGTTTCACGACGGGCAGAACAAAGACGCCATCTCGTATGCTGCCTAGGTACTCTTCATGAATATTGATTGTATGTGGTTGTCGATAGAGGCGCGGGAGCTGGTGGCCATATTGGACTTTGTTAACTTTGGCGGTGGTGGTTGTTGAAACTTGTTATACGAATAATTGTTTTCGGCATTTGAAATATTCGAGTTTATTTAGGGTGTTTTGTCTTTAGAATTTGCGACCCCACCTATCTTTTTATTTGAAGAGACAAAAAAAAATAAAAATTAAAGCTTTATGGTTTTGTTTAAATTATGAGAATTATGCGATCAAAACGAGAAAATATTAAATATTATTATGCAATATATTTTTTTTAATTCAATTCCTGCAATTATATTCCAGTTTCTACAGTCACTAGTAGCGATTTAGTGGGGTAATTGTTGCTGAAAGTTTTTAATATTCATTATATTTTTTTGTATATTTCCAAAATATTTCCTGCTAGTTTATTTCTATATTACCTTTATTTTGGTGGTAATTCAAATAAATGATTGTTCACATTTTCAAAGAAAAGCAAAATTTTATTTTTTTTGTTTTACAAAAAAAAAACTCTAGTTAATAAAAACGTATATGGGGTTGCGAATTATGAAGATACACCTGGCACTTAAAAACCGTGGTAATGTGTACTGTTTTCAACATTAACAGGCGATTTAAAGAATAATTAAGCTAAATAACTTGTTAATTGACAAAAAAGTTGGTGATATCCTACAAGTGCAAAGTTGTGGTAAATTCTCTGTAAAATAAAACTACATTTTAATTTATTTTATGCGTGGTATTATACACAATGAATATTAATAGATAGGATTAACCTTTTTAATGGAATGGTGTGACAGATCAACATATACTTTTGGCGTTCGCTAGAGCGGTACCACTAATGGACGTTACTAGTTTTTTAAGCTTCCCGTGAGGAATTTCGTACACAAAGGAAACTATCTTTACCAAATTGCTATTCCTGGTGCAAAAGCAAACTTTTAAAGGCGGACCAGTTAGCGTATCCATGCGAACCACGTAGAGCCGCGATTTCAAATCGCCGCCGACGGGTACGTGCCCGGTACCAAGGCCGGCCGCACCTCGAGGATGGCGCCCGTGGAACTGTAAAAAGAGTAAACCGTAATAAGGAACCAGAAACAACTATCAGAATTTTTACTCAAAAATAGTTATAATTTTTGCGGCGAACGGGAAGTATGACAAAAGAAAACTATAAAAAAATCTTCTATTCGGTGGAAGGAGGGTTTATAAAATGGAAAAAATTAAAACAGATAAAGAAATTGCCGGCAAATGATAGTTTTGGTTATTGAATAGTTGTGGTTAGTTTTTTTAAAGGACTTTTTGCGTTCGGCTCTTAACTTTGAGATCTCGCAAACGAACAAATTACATATTACCACTTCTGCAAATAATTCTCTCAAAATTTAAGATATTTTTGGTATTTCCAGAAATATACGAATCCCTAAAAATTTTGTTTTGCCATTTTACTTTTAGTAGTTTTTAGAAAACTAGAAATTCCTTTCGGAGTTTCGTGTTGCCGAAACCATCACCAACTTTAATTATTTACTTTACATTTTTATTTTATTAAATTCGAAATTATTAAAATAAATTTCATACTAAACTTTCAATTTTTAATCTGTTTCACATTTAAAAACTAATAAAAACAACCAACTGAGAAAACTTTATTACAAAAATAGTAGCAACTTTGAAGAAATGATTCATGAATGAAAATAAGTGAAAAAGATACGAACGAACTGAAAAAATCGGAGCGTACCATGGATAATGTTCATTTTCCTGAATATTTTGGATTTTTCTCAAACGGAAAGCTTTAATGACGTAACGTTGATAATAAAAATTACTATCGACGATATCCCCTTAAACTTCTCTGTTTTTCCCAACTTCTAAAAAATGGCACCTGCAATTTTTTATATCCTTTTGATTCTACTATAAAAAGAGCAAACTGCGGCTTTCCTTTAAACACCTATAATGCTTTCTGCAACTGCACAAGAAGCACTTAATTATTTTCCGACGCATATAATTTAAATAATGCGGCACCGTAGAGTACAATTTTATGCGAAGCTTATTTGTGTGAAATTACGTGTACACACACATTTCCAGTGCCGAACTCGCAATAAAAAGGAAATTGGATTCTTATCGCAAATCTAATTGCGATATTTGCAGACGGTTTTTATCTGATAACACAATGAGATATTAGTTTAATGGAACGACAAACTCAATGCAAAAAATATATTGCATCTTACCCGTTGTTTCTCTTTGCAGTATTCAGAGGTTTTTAGGACTCCGATTTAGGTTTTAATGTTTAAGGGTATTAGGAATTCTAGGAAAGGATTCTGAGTTTAAGAAAATATTAGACTCTAGTTAGACGACTAGGTACAGACGTAAAAAATGTTATCATTCTACTTTAAATAATAAACAACTATTTTACTTTAAAGAAGGTTGATAAAGCCATTTTAGAATTTCTTGAGTGTTAATAGTCGAGTGACTGAAGAAGTTTATCACAACAATACATTTTTACAAAACGGCACGAATACATTCACTCAAGTGAGACGTAGGGCCCTCGGTCGGTGTGTATTTGGGGTATTGAGAAGAAAAAAGAATATTTAAGTGATGTTAAGACATTAGAAATGTAACTAATGGGTTTCCCTGAAAGACAACAGTGTCATCGAACTTTGTTGGACAAAATTGCATAAACGAGATTAATGAAATACATAATAATAAAAAAAAAATGAAAACCACTATAATATGGGATATAAAGACATTTTATTTAATATATTAAAATAATAATAACGATAACTTCATCATCAGCATTGTCAAAAGCAAAAATATAATATGGGTTCTATAAGTAAAATTTTGTGATGAATTGAGGACAATGAAACCCCGTAAAACATTTCTAACCACGACAAGAGAATGTAATCATCACTTTGTTTCTAAATTTTAAAATTTACTGGTAAAAAAATAACACCATAAATAAACTTAAAATAACTTTTTTTTAACGGCATTATTAGTCGGCAATTTTGTCGTAATGTAGGGTACCTGGTATATTTTACCTTTTTTAAGATCTCAATAGTGAGAGTTTAATATGAAACATCTGGTTTTTAGTGTAGCTGGTCTTCCAAGAATAAAGAACAAGGAAATTTTAACAAATTTTGTAAGTTTTGGTTAATTTGGATTTTGAAAGTCTCGACATAATAATAAATTGAAAATTAACAAGTCAGATTTTGCGATATTGGTATTTAATTTATATTCAAATTACTCACTTTTGGTTATTACTTTGTTGTCTGTTGTCAAGCAGGTTGTTATAGTATGGAAATTGCTATATTTTTAAATGTTTGGGAGGCGGAATCATACAAAATGGCGTAGTTTGAGAAACTGGCAGGTTGGTTAGCTACATTGCATGACGGTTAGGTACAAGAAGAGTCATGCGACAGAAATAAGGGAGGACAAAATAAGAAAAAGTTTAAAATGAATGTTCGTCAAAAAATGCGTACTAAACGGGCTACAGCTTCTTGAAGATGCTTGTGCTACAATTTTGTGAGTCGGAATGCTTAGATAAGCGAAAATTGACGGTTGAGATTGAAAATTGAAAATTCTAGGAACAAATTATTGAATTTCAAAGATTTCTAACCAAATACTCGGTAAAATATACCGTTTGTCCGAGTTTGTTTTTTTTTAATTGTTCAAATTTCAAATTTTTGTGATACCAAAATTATGGCGGACAATCATCTTCCTGGTTTTATCTTTAGCTAAACTGCTTATTATTTTTTCAAGATTAACTGGAACTTGATCTTAACGCTATGTCAAATTTTTACTTGAGTTTAAATTTAAATGAACGGTTGTGTTTTAGAGGGACATACTCGCTGATAGGGCTATCACTAGAAAACTCTGTTAAAACTCAACAAATTAATTAATTAATTAATTGACCTATGTCGTTTCTCATCACCTTACAGCAAATTGTTTGAGAAATGTTTGGAAAAGGCTAGACCAACTGTATCAGAATTTATTTGTAATCGCTTTTACAGAGTATCCACCATTAGCAACCATGAAGCGGCTCTAAACTTAACGCGGGGGATATCGAATTGTAGATTTTCTCACTCTATAAAATGTAAACAATAGAAATGATGCCGCCGATATGCTATTGGTTGGCGGGCCCTGTGCAGCCAACCGTTCAAACTATTATGGATGAATTTACACCCAGTGAGTGAGTTAATTGCAGTTTTTAGCTGCATGGCCTGTACATACGGTTTGCCGTGTGTGTTGTCTTTTTGGTTCGGTTTCTCGCGGTTTGCTGTCTTGCGAAAAGATGGCGGCACTGACATAAGTTCGACGCTGTTGTTTTGCATTGTTTGATGCGAACTGATCGTTTTATTATATTGATAGGCGTCTCGGAAGAACTTTGGCTAATTTGTACTTTCATTAAGATTGTTGTTTATCATATCAAATCACATTAATTTATTCTCACATAATCAACTTCGGTGCTTTTACTACTTACTTTCAACTGCATTAAAAAGAGGTACTGCGTGAGTAAAATTTAAGGAACTGAGTTGCAATTTATCCAAAAACAAATACTATATTTCATGCTCGAGTACATGGTGATGCTTATTCAATCATTTACGCAATTTTTAAATAAGTACCACACACAATATTCCAAACAAACGATAAAAGTCAATGTCTCTATGGAGTACTAAGAAGTCAATATTTTAACTTAAGAAATTCATTACTTGTCTTACCATGACTTTGCCTTTCATTTAGTTATCAACAGCTTCTATCAAAATTGAAATAATTTAGGAAACACCCATATTTTTGAAATAGGTATAGTTCATTGCTTTTTTTCTATATTTTTTAATATTTTTTATTTTTAAATTTTTTTTGCTGTTATACCAAATGAGAACGCCGTAATTAAAAAACAAGGTTTCCTGCGCCTACAAAAGAAAAAGCTCATGAATGGTAAATATAAATAATGCATGCGGTCGAAAATAATTCAAACCCGAGCGGATGCCTGAAATTTGGAGTTCACAACAGTTCATTCTTAAACGAGCGTTGGGATATTCTACAATTTCATTCATCTCATACACGATATTTTTTAAAAAATCAAACACGTACGTGCACTTTTTAGAAACATATCGCGACGGTACCAGTGGTGAACCGTACGGAGATACCACCAATATTCAAGGCAGGTCCGAGGGACATGTACGATCTACGTGATCCAAGGACAGAGCACGGCAAGCCTTGAATGATAATTGAAAATATTAATATGTCGAAAAATTTTGAAACCCCAACACCAACATCTTTGGCACATCTTGTAGTAGAATTTGGAAGCGACTATTCAAAATTATTGGGTAATGAAAATGTCCAACATCTTGTTTTGCTCTATTTAAGCATTTTGGCAGTATTTGAATACAATTACTCGCTGTTTTACCATAGAAGAACGCTACTATTATTCATAAATATGAATTACGAGCATCTAATTTATTTGTAAAATGGAGTTAGCCATATTATAAGACATAAAATGAAAGAACAAGACTTTACAAAATAAATATTAGTTTTATTTATAATATTCTAACTTTTGGTGAAGATGAAATAGTTTTTATTAGGTCAGGTACAACGGTAAATCAGATTTATACTGTTTTTCAGAGTAAAGAGTTTGCGAGCACAATTCATTGCGATTTTTCCAAAACATTCGACTCTATCCAGCATTCTCTTCTTCTGAGGTAATTACAGGATTGATGCCAGACTTACAATTTTCGTTATTCACGTTTTGCACTAGTGCACAGTTTGAGTGGGACTTTCAAATAAAGGGAGCACAATTAGGAGCTGGTAATTGGTTCTCAGCCAACAAGTTCCGTATTATTGAATCTAAAACACAAAGAATTTTGTTCTTTACGTGAAATATGGTTTTTACTTTTTAACAATCCATCAAGCGCGAACTGCCTGGTAGCAAGGGGGTAGGGTTATTTGATCCTAAACTGGACTCGGAACCACCTATTGATTGTTTTTTTCGACTCTTGCTTGGCCAAGTTGCCGAGGTATCTTTAAATATTCTTTAAAGTTTCACACAATAAGAATGTAATTTTTACCGATTACTCAAGAATTGGAAAAACTAAACAAGTTAAAAATTACCATAGGTCGAAGTTTTGTGGTGTCTCATACCATTGGAGAATCGCCCTAGTTATTCTACGATTTTGTTAACATTAAAAATGTTAACGTTTTGTTATTAGTTATTACTCAACTCCTGATTTTCACGTGTGATGAAAACAATCCAACTATCCACAGTGCAATTTTAATGCTTTCCAGTAAAATGCTACCAGGTTCAATTTTACTTAGTTCTCTCTTGCAAGCAGGAGTTTATCCGAATGCCAGATTTTTTGTTTTTCACTTTTTCCCCCTTTTCAGTTCAGTTCAGTTAAATTTCTTTTACAACAAAAATGTATTACATTTAATGAAGGAACAAGCGTATTGCACAGAAAGCAATTCTGTGCTATATATACAATACCTTCTAATGATGACAATGTTTTTTTGCCTCTTTGCAGTAGTGTATCTGAGATATGAAATTAAAAAACTATCGAAATTCCAAAAAGAAATCTTAGACAACGCCAATGAAATAGGCGTGGCGTGTGTTAATAATAAAGTTTCTCAATCGTTTTGAGTTTACTTTGGTTTGGTGGCTAAAGCCAAAAATTGATCAAATAAAATTAATTAATACATATATTTAAAACTTTTTTTTTATTTTTAAGTTAAAGTTCCTCGAAAGACACTCGATATCAAACTAAGTTCCCAGTCAGTGTACAAAGAACCGTAATTGATAAAAAATGCGAAACCCTATCTTCTTTCGCGCGAATAGTTGTTTAGGGAACTACTTGTCATTAGAAATGTCGCAATATTGTTATTTGCCTCTGCTCGTAATTTTGAAAATAGTAGATTCTGTTTGTCGCCGACGTTTTATTTTGTGAATCCTTTAAAGCTTTCTCTGGAAAATCCGTCTTTAAATATATTTATAAATATATATAGCGAAGCACTCAGATTCCACTTGAAGACTGAGAGGCATTAAAAGAAAAGTTATTTAAAATCTACATAATCCTTAAGCCCCAGAAGCCCAACGGCGGACGAATATACGGACATTTACAAGTTAAATAAGACTACTTAACAGACTACTTTTCTCCTGGATCTTCCACAGATTTCTGTATATTTTATTTGCAATTTTCTTCTCGCTGCTATTCGCAGACAAGAATGCAACCGAAGGTGCTTCCAAAGAAATCAAAAATCGACGACAAAATCCCAAACGAAACAGGTCAGTCATCGGAGTCTGGTCAATGAAACGGACCTCCGCAGAGTACGTTAAGACGAAGCAGAAGAAAACAATCAGAGGGCAGATGGCGCGTCTGTCCTCGATGGCATTTGTATACATTATGTCGAACGAATGGCCAGTGCATGCTGATGTCAAACCGTGGGAGAATTACGATTTCGCCGTCTACCGTTCCTGCAAGGGCAAAATATATTGAGAGTTTCTCTTTCGATGCTCAAAAGGTTTGCGGTAAAAGGTGCAAAAGCACAAACTATTTTTTGCTTCCTTACTTTAGCTAGCCAAAGCAAAGGCAGTCTGCAACCAGATCGATAGGAAATTTCTTCTGTGCAGTAAACAAATGCGATAATAAAATATTTTTCGGATGTTTCTCTGATCAATTCATTTACACAATTAATTATTTGCATTGCGTCAAGTAATAAATTGTGTACGACTTCAAGACATTTGAAAGTGTTAGTTTTGGTTAGTTAGTGGCCTAAATACCCAGTGACACAAGGAAGTGGAAACGGTTTCGGGCATAGCGACTAGAAATTTGAAAAGCTCAGTATGAATTATTTCTCTTCTGGAGAGATTTTCTACTATTTCTATGTATTTAATTTTATTTGATTCTGAAAATTAAAAATACATCGGCTGTCACCTCCATACATATTTTTGTAGGGCCGTCAACGGCAGTTCTAACTAATATTTTACGAATCAAGCAACAAGAGTTCAAAATAATGAAGCAATTTTCCAAACAGAGTCCCAATAGTCGAAAAAACTTCTTTTCCAATACCGCAATAAGAGGTAAAGTAGTAAGAGATAAATTATGATTACAGAATTATCATAAATTGCTGCTTTTAATTTGTATATTTATTTCTAGTGTTGGTGTTTATTTCATATATTTGCAATGATTTGGCATCAACATTTTGAATGTGTTTAAAGAGAAATTCTACCATTTGTGTGGATTTCATATATCGGAGCGACCAATAAAGACCAATTTTGTTCAAAACGATTTTTCTCTTTTTATTGTATCATAAGCTAGCACCACATTTAATTTGAAATGATAATAAATACATTTTGAATAAATGAATTTAATTGATATAAAGTTTTGATCTCAAGTGTATATGAGTAAATGCTTTCATTGGAATTGTAATGGTTTTATGTAGGTATAGACAAGTATGCTTTTAGTTCTCTTAACTTGAGTTTGTTTTTACTTTCCATTAATATTAGCTGGTAATACCAAAATAATGATATATTTATATAATGACAAATCCCAATATTCATAGCCATACCATTAGTGTTAAAAACATACCCACCTTTGAGTTTTCGAAAGCAATGTTGAAAGCAAATTGAGGTGGTTTATCATTGAAAATAATATACCCATATTTTAATCATTTTAATTGTTCCGCACATTTTTGATGACAATAATATTTCCATAAGTTTTTCATTAAACAATGACAACAACATATTTTAGAATATTGCAGTATTCTGAATTTAACAAGATCATCTTGATCCGCCCGTTGGAAAATTTCCTTCCATGTATCATTTTGTTAAGTAAGCTGATCTTAAAAATATTTTGATAATGGTTTTATCTTCAATCACTCTTCAGAGGTCAACATCATACTCGGATCTCCATTACCCTACATTAAAAATACGAAAAAGGATGTAGTATCTGTCGGCGACAGCGAAAAGTTCCCTCCGACCTTATAAAAAGATAAAGTATCTATACGGAAAAACCTCCCTCCCGTGTGATGGATGGCGTATCTCGTCATAAATTTGACTAAAGAAATCTCCCGGGAGACTCTTAGTTTTGTTTTGGAGCATAAACAGCCCCCCGCTCTTCGTGAAAACGCAGTGGTGTCCATCAGGACGCTTCTGCGGAAGAAAAATGGGCTACGGGATTATGCAAAATTTGTTTATTTTCGAAACGGATGCGAAATTTAAAAGGTAAATAAATCTACACGCAGGTAATGCCAGTAATACACGTCCAAGAAGGCCACATTCACACCGAGAGAGCGATATAGGCCCGGTTTCATAATTCAAATAAATTCCTCAAGAAAATAGCGCATATACCACCTTGGGTCTTATTTTAAATATTTTCTGTATTTATTGTTCTATTAAAACATTTATATCATAATTAAAAAAATAGTTTTTTTTCTTGCTTTAAGGGATTTTTGGTGTTGCACTCCATTAGAGAAAGAATTAGCAGGAAAAATAAAAAAACCGCAAAGTCATAAACTTACAAGACATTAACCAACAAAATGCTTTGTTGAAATAATCAAACAGCTTAAGTCAGAAAAAGCACCTGAAATTGATGGAATAAAACCAGATATTATCGAACATATTTTTGTAGTTGGTATTTGTCCATCTCACTTTAAACTTTCTGTTGTGATTCCAATATTTAAAAACGGCAACAAACAAGAGACGACAGACTACAGGTCAATTACCCTAATATCTACAGACAAATTATAAATAATTTTTGAGAAACAATGTCTTTCTAAAAAATACAAGCGCACAAGACGCTATAACATAACTAACGTCAAAAATTGACACCGTTAGACACGCACAGATATTTGAACCTGTGGAAGACGTAGGCGTAAAAGATATACCTCTTGATCTTTTTAAAAGTTACTTAACTGAGTTTGAGTCTTATTTATAATTTATTTAAATAGTATGCTCCTATAGGAATTTCCTGGATATGTCATAAGTTTTGCTAATAATACCGTAATACATCTTACAGCAGATGTCTGGAAAGAGCTTAAATTAATCGCTGAAGATGCTTTAAAAAATATAATTAATTACATCCATCATAAACTGCATTAATTATCAAAAATCAAAATATGTTACATTTAGTTGTACCAGGAAAAGAAAACCAGATTTTGATTCGCTTGAGAACACGGAAAAGGCAGAGATCAGATCGAGGGACAAAATCGAATACTTGGGGGTGTGGATCGATTGGTATCTGAGGTGGGACCACCACGTCAATAATGCAAAAAATCGAAGGAACATCCTTTATAAATTTAAATATTTACCAAAAATCTTAAGCGTAAAACACTTAAGGATAATCTACTATGCTCTTGTAAAAGGTTAAAATCTTCGCAGTACTTTTAAAAAATACTTATTAAGAATAATAGAATGTACACCAGTGGTTTGGCGTATAGAGAGGCAAATATGTTTGACGTCAGACTCTAAACATAGTTTAAAATTTATAAATTGCAGTTACGGAACACGGTGTCAACAACGTAAAATACAAAAGAAAACCTTTATTTTTCTATTGCAAACCTTCCAATTAACACCAATATAATAAAAAAAAAACATGGCACAAGTGAACAGACACGAAATACGAGAATTGATTTGACTCTTCCTGTGTGTTTTATATTGTAGATTTAGAAGAGAGAGTTTTTATTGGTATCGATATTTTAGATGGATACAAGATAATAATTTTGTTACTGAGGTTTTGAGTGGATAGTATTTACTAATATTGATGATTATTTACTGTTTGTTGATATTTATTTTCGTTTAGAGGTTTTACAAAGTCATGGACAAGCATTACTTAAGTATTGACAATATTATTTTGTAAGATCTACTGTTTCAAATAATTAATAATAATAAAATTATACAACCGTATGGACGAAATTAGACTAACCAAATATTTAGGATAGCTTTTCTTTAAAATAATTGCAAAAAAAAAGTAACCAAAATCAACTAATGTGATATCCGTACAAAGCATGGACACTTCCAAGAAGAAGAAGATGTTTTAACTTATCATTGAATGCTCTATTTATTTCTTTTAAATTACTTGCCAATTTTAATGTAGATTAGATTTAGTTCGAGATGTCAAATTGAATATGGCAAAAGAATATATTTTTGGTATCAACATAATTCGTCGAATGCCATATCTGCTTGATTTAAAAATCATCAAGTAAAACTGAAATTTTAAACTAATGAACAAGTGTATACATATTCACTAATATATTTTAAAATAATTTCCTCCGTCATCGTTCAATCCCACTAAAGAAGCCAGGCAATTGTTTTCCAAGTCCAAACTTGCGGCTATTTCGTTTACAACTCGTATTATTTATCGTAATGTATACAAAACTAATTTTATCAGTAGCTACCACAAGTTTCGATTAAAATAAAATTACTTAACATAATTGTGCTTGTTAGGCAACCAGCGAAATAAGCTGTTCAACAACAAAGGTATCATTGACATAGATTTGAAAGTAATAATTATTCCAAATGATCAGCACTCATCAATGTATACAAATCGATATGGTTATGTTTAGTAGGTAGTTTTTCATGTATTTAACGTAGAGTTGTGTTAACAATAGTATGTGTTTTCGTGCAAACCGACAGACATATTCCTCTTAAAGTTCACAAATTTACTATTCAATTGGGTCAGTAGCATTACCGTTTCGAGTGATATTCTAATTTATTTTACAATAGAATTTGGTAGTTCACAGATCGCTCACTAACTTCATAAAAATGCTAAACTTTCAAGTGACCAAACTGAAAATATATTAAATAAATAGGATTTTTTCCATCGTTTCCAGGATTACGGCCGGGTCCAGACCGCATCCATCCAGTTTAACATGACAACACAGTCCACCATTTACGCCATCATATTTCAACGAGAAATATTTCAATTACTAGAGCGAAAAATTCCAATAAATTACGATTTTTGACCGCGCTGTCGTCGCTGAACCCATAAAAAGATCTTATGGATATGAAATATTTTTGTAAGTTTCGTGTTCAGTCAATATATCCTTATTGTTGCTGATTTTATTACGATATTATGCGGTAGCTAAGGTTCATAACGGGACCTAAGGATTTGGCAGACTGCGAAGTCGGGACTTCGTATCTTTTCAGTCTCCCTTGTGGGTTTTTATGTCGCCAAATCCCCACCGAAAACGACGTAAAAGACTTTTTAACGGAAAATTGAAGGCGTCTTTTGTCAGCGTGCGAATAACACCAGTACAATTTTAGCGAAATGAAAAACTTCAATATTGACGGGGATCATTATTGTCAGCCTCAGATTTCTGAGTAAAACAAGGCATTATCCGTCTGTATATATGTCAAACCATATAAGAGATAAAAATAACATAAAAAAAAAGTTTTCCAACGATTTTGTGTAGAATCAAGATATAAGTTTTGTGTGTAATGTGGGGTGTCCTTCAAATAATTTGTTGGGTAAACTTAAGTTATAGAAATACAGACATATTTTCTCCTACTTCTAATTAAGTAGTGCGATTATTTCTCTGCATATAATTATTTATCATGCGTATGTATTAAGAAACTCATTATTTTTTGCAATAAATATGTTTGATGTTAAGATTGTTGTTTGCCTGTATTGTCCTCCCATTTTCCGACTGATATTAAGGAAAAGGAAATAAGAAATTTGAATAAAGCTTGTTTGGAAAGATCACAAAAATGTAGAATTTAATGCCTGCTCACTGGTGGATCGTCATAATCATGTATCTTCTTAGGATATCATTCAATCAAAGTAACTTACATTTGTCAAATGAATTTATATTAGAAAAGCAAATTGGACTTGTGTAGTATTACCTAGATTTTGATTTTTCCAAAATAAGATAATAAATCATCCTTTGGAGCGGAAGTTCCCAACGAGATTCGCCATCGACAGTACTGGTAAGTAAATCGAATGCTGGAATTAGGTATTTGTATTACTTGTTCTTGAACCAAATGGAAGCGGTGCATAGAAAGTATTTTGAAGCTCTAGTCAAAATTAATTTTATATTGGTCTATTATTAATTTCATTATAAACCAACATTTTTGAGCAATTTGAGTTGGTAGATTGCAGAAAACGCTTATCGCGGTGCATCGGTGAAATAAAACAAATATTTTTGTTCCTTAGTGTATGCCGCAAATGTTGTTCAGAGCAACTGTTTTTAAGATTTTTGCACTTAAAGCTTCTAATGCATTTAGATTTGCAAAAGAACAATTTTTCCGAGTAGGCTTTGATGATTTGATATTTATGTAGTAAAATTAATATTTAAACAATTTTGCCATGGTACACTTTGCATAAAAATGACGATAAAAGGGATACTTTTTATAAAAAAATTAAATATACAAAAAGGGATGTTTCTTTTCAATAATCCGCAGTTTTGGCTGGTTCATTCGTATTCATTCAAAAGAAAAATAAAAATCACACTATTCAGAATAAATTAATTAAAAATAAAGATAACTATAGTTTACAATTGAAAGTGAACAAAGTTGCAAGTGAACACCTAAGTCCCTCGGTTGATCTCTTGCCTAAGTTGTGGAATTTTTCTTTTGATGAAACTGTACTCCATTGCAACATTGTGTTTTAAGTGGTGACTTTCACAACCTCATGTTAATATTGTTAAAAAAAAGAATAACATTAAGGATTTTGTATTTGAAATGAATATTATGAATATTATGCAGCAAGTGCGGTAAACGGCATTTGACTCACGAGTGTATTTGCCACGAGCGGAGCGAGTTCTTGATAAACGAGTGAGATAAAGAGTTTATCAAACGTGTTGCATACTATACCTTTTCTACAACCGGCGCCAAAAAATCGCAATTTAACAAATTAAAAATAATAACACACTATCGGATTATTATATTTCGTACCATTCAAACAAAATATTTACTAGAGGGATAGATGGATATTTGAAAATCGCACAACTGGTGTTGGCAAGTTATTAATATAAAAATTGTAAAAACCACCACAGTTCATGCCAACGGTATGTAAAATTTCTGTGGGAAACTTAAATTATAAATGTCACTTTACTTACCGACTAGTCCACTAGATTTTAATTTTAGCTTATAGCACAGAGTGCTTAAATTGCCTGATATATTGCATAATAATTTTCTGTGTATTAGTTTTTGGGTACATTTTTGCAAAACAACACGAATACATTCACTTACATGACCGTCAGAATTGTCAAACGTCAAAATTCAAAGCGTGGGAAATATCTTTGAAAACATCCGATTGTTCCCAAATCAGTGCGGTAAAATCCCGGAAATCCCGAACTGACGTGGTAAAGTGGCGCTTCCCGCACGCTAGATCGGTGCGTAATTAGGTATTTTACAGACGGGAGTAGAAAAATATTTTTTCCGGAAGTTTCCACAATTGGAAAATATTTTCAGCTAGGTAGATCGCTGGAACATTGTTTGCTCAAATATGCCGGACATATTTTTCGCATAAACCTACTGTCTGCGGGCACTGTAATCAAACTATGCCCATCTTTATTCCGTGTGAATGCGAATGGGTGGTACACGTTGTCCAATTAAAAATTAGATGCGGACTTGACACCGCACCGGCTTGGCAGACCGGTCAAAATCAACCGCTTACGAACACCGTGCGAACTGCTTCTATATGACCGTTTGTGTTTTTTAATTTATGTTAAGTTATTCTAATTTAATGTATCGGAGATGAATCTCCGACCGATTTTTTTTTTGAGTCGCATTTCCTTCCGGTGTCTAATTGCCGCGGCGATAATTTTAGGTTTGTGTACGGACGTGACTTTGGGGGTTGACGAGGAATTGCACTGCACAAACAAAGTGAATATATCAGACTTTGTTTCGCGTATCTTTGATTACATGTTGCGCTTTTCTTAACGACTAAAGTTGTATAATAATTCTTCTTAAGGTACCTTATCCAATTAGTGGATGTTGGCGACAATTCTTGTATACTCCTCTCCATCTTGATCTTGATTTGACCAATTCCTTATGTTTTTTGTCATGAGTGTTTTTGTCTTCCGATGCCTCGTTTTCCTTCTATCTTTCCTTCCATCATAAGTTTTAAGAACTGGTACTTGGAATTTCGAAATATATGACCCAGATAGTCAGTTTTTCTTCTTTTTATTATTGGCAACAATTCTCTTTCTCTGCCCATTCGATTTAATACTTCAACATTTCTTGTGTGATCTGTCCAGGGAATTTTGAGTAGTCTTCTAAATATCCACATTTCAAAGGCCTCCAATGGTCCAGGTTTTTACACCATATAGCAGTATGGAGTAAATTTAACATTTTACAAAGCGATATCGAAGCATTAAGTTAAGTATTGCTTAGCAAGGTTCTCATATTAATGAATGCTATTCTGGCTTGCTCGATCCTGCTACGTATCTCTAAGTCTGGATCTAGATCATCAGTTATCCAACTACCGAGATATCTGAACTTGGTGACCTTTTTCGATTTTTTTCGATTGAGAAATATGATGTAAATTTCTGTAACACTCTCAAGGATGCTATTTGATTTAAATAGAGGTTCTTTACGATTTTAGGATCATTCTCATCTATCGAACGTTCTTGGAGCAATCTTATTAATTCTGAATGGTTAACACAGTCGAACGCTTTCTGGTAATCTGTAAAGCATAGGAAGACATCTTTCTGCTGGTCTCTGCATTTCTGAAGTAGTAGAGTTAAGTTATAAAGTGCTTTTCTTCTACCAAAACGCTGTCTGAAACCGAACTGTACGGGGCTTATGTCTCTCTCACATCTGTTGTATATTCTTGTGTGGATCGCAGCTATTAGCGTTTGGCTTCTTTGGGAACGGTACAAGGATGGATTGAAGCCAATCCTGTGGTATTTGACCGGACCCATGTCACTAAAGAGATCTACCGAGGCGTCTATATTGTCTTCACTCAACATTGTTAGAACCTCTATGTATATGTGAGTGTAGTGAGTATAGTTGTTGTGTATACTTTCTCCAATGTTAAAGTAGATCCTTGGGATCAGTGATTAATTTATTCTCCTTTGCAATACTGTTAAAACTACAAGGATTTTTATGGCCTGTTACTTCTTTAACGAGTTTGTGTATGTTGTATGTTTTTCTTCCAATTTCTCCAGTTCTGCGCATCTGTCTAGCCGCCATTGTTCTTTGCGGATCTCTATTCCATATTTGTATGTTAATCTTCTGATATTTGGTTCGGTCTTTATTTTTAAATGATCTGGGGTCATCCATCATTGATAGTTTTTCGTCAGTCATCCATTTCTTCTTTTTGTAATTTTGGGCAGCGATCAGTGGTGTCTTCTATGGTGGGCGGTTGTCCAGATGATATCAGCTAAAACCTCATTTAGTTTTTCTGTTTCACATTAGGTTGTTATAAGTTGTTTATGTCGATATAATAATTAAGGTTGTGGAATTGACCGGTCAATTTTTTTTGTGTCAATTGATCTACATAATTTTAAAAATACCATGAAATTTAAATTTATTTATTTATATTGTGCTTTAGGTCACCGTCGCGTCGTTCTGGGAACCACATGGAGTCAATATTATTATCTAGAATTGCAAGATGTTATTTAAAACATTTCTTGACAAGTCAATTAAGAAATTGTCAAATCGACCGGTCAATTAAGAAGTGGTCAATTGACCGGTCAATTAAGAAGTGAATAATTAACAGGTCAATTAAGAAGTGGCCAATTGACCGGTCAACACTAATAATAATTTATTCCAGATCCAGATTCCACAAGATTCTTAATATGTTTTCTGTTTAATATACCGGGAAACTTCTTTGTGAAAATTTGATATGAATCAAAACGTTGCAAAATAAGTACCGCGCTTTTGAATTTTATCATTTCAAGGTGGACACAGACAAAAATTTTTTAAATAACGACCTTATAAGATTCAACTCGAAATGTTGCTTTGCTTCGTCGCAAATTGAAGACGGACACCTAATAATATAATAAAAAAAATACAAATGGCTTCGGAAAGAACAACAGAAACAAACCTCTCCCGCAATTTAGATAAATATTTATCCAGATTTGCATGGAGCTATGTCTTCGGCTGCGTTTTCATTTAGAAAATGCGAGTCGCGGAGATTTACTTTAAAAAGACAAACAGAGCCTAATCGCATATTCAGAGCCGGGGACGGAGTTGTCCAAACCTTTTTACGAAAGTAGTTACAAATACAGCATCGGATTTGGGAAGGTTTCCCTTACTGGTAAAACTCTCATGCCGTCTTACTGATTTACTATGCCGATATTTGTGTTATGTTGCGATTTTAGAGCTCCAGTCTGATTGACAATTCTCTACTTAGTGTACCACGTGTATTTTTGAAAAAAATAAATACTGGTGGGAGTTTCAAACATTAATTAATTAATTGCATAAAAAAAAGTCTTTTGTATGCCAAATATATCCCCGGGCAGTTTCTGCCACCGACCCTGGAAAAGAATGAGTAATATATCCATCTCAACTGGATCGCATCAATTTATACAATAAGTTTACCGTAAATATTTGGCTCCAAAGGCTGAATTCAAAACACATTTTGTTATTATAAGCAGCGCGCATAAATGTTTTCTAATGAGAACTGGGCCGGTAGCTGAAACCATCTCTCACGGTTTGGGGAAGATTAAAGTGGATTGCGCAATATAGAAGGTATTTCTTGGACGCACGAACGACAAATATGTTTTTGTTTCCATTTCTCTATAATTAAGAAAAAAACACAGGAAAAGCTTTATTATGGCAATCTCAGCACTCGTCTTATTTACAGTACTGGTAGTAGGTACTACGAATGAAGAACTTTTGTTTAATTTAGTTTTACTTTTACTTAAAATAAGAAGGCTAACCTTAAGATTTTATTAATATACATCTTCAACATGAAAATTAACCTGCAAAAAATCAGCAGAGATATATGCATTGTTTAACATTATTTACCACAGGTAAACCACAGAATACAAGAAAGATTACTCAAAACACAACTTAGCCTTTTAATTCAATCACCTATTCCCAGATGGTGCGCTATGTCCACCATTCAGATAATGATTTATTATCACTTTTTAGTGCAACCATAATAAACTTAGTTTAATTCACTTTTACAAATGCAGAGTGAAACAGTGTTATAGAATAGGAATTTAACACGCATTTTTTCTTGGGTGAAAATATATATAAGTTATATATAATATTTGTAACTTTTAAGCGTTTCTTCAGATGCTTTTCATGCCTCTTTATATTTTCGTATATAACATATATTCCAGTCCTTTTCGTGAAGAGTCAAGTCAATTTGCGATAAATAGGTGTTTTGAAGTTGGTATTTACCTTGCAACTTATAGGAGTCATCAGCTGGCTTAATTTTAAAGTCTTCAACTAATGCGCCGTTTTTTGAAGTTTTAATTGCACGCTGTTTGCTGGTTTGGGCTTCAATGCACAAAAGAATTAAATGATTTGAAAGTAGGTATTTGAAGTAGCAGAAATTGATGGCCCTCAGATTTTTTACATAAAAAAATGCTCTTTTCTGATTACTTTTTTATTTTTACAAATTCTACAAATTGCTTTTGTTTATTTATGTTTTATAATAGGTATGTACTTTACCAATGTAAACTGTCTAAATAACTAATCCTGTTTTTGTATATCATATTCTTTTTCAATTAGGTATGGAATTAGTTTTCCTTAAGTGTCTTATTACTGCATTTATCTTGTTTTACGGAGAAATGTAAAAATTAAAGCTGATTTATCTCGACCAGTTAACGCCGAACAACAATAATTATAATATTCAACTACTAATTTAAATTTTTCACCATTCATACATCCGTAAGTGTAATATTACGTGACTATTCGGTCGTTAAAAATAACGTAACAGCAACCAGAAAATTGCCCCCGCCAGTGACAAGGAAAACACAAGGATAATTATAAAAAAATACAGTCCATGACTTGAACGTTTGCCGTATAGATGTTATGCCGATAAGAAGGGGTATTTATGGCGAGATCAGACGAACAGATACATATTTTTACGTAATTCGCCCTGTTATTGGACTGAGAACACGGCGGGATAGAACGGTCAAACCGGAAGGTACAATTTCTTGCTAATAAAAGTTTTTGCCGTAAAACGTCTTTGTGAATGGATCCATTTAACGATGACGATCTCAAAACTAAGACGAGGTAAAAATCCGATTAATCCTAAAGTTACATTTACCAAAAATGTATAGTTAGTATCATGGTATAATGAGATAAAATGTCTCTGTTTTGCATTACAGTTTTTATTTAAGCTACATGAAAATCATCCATTCAAGATATTTGAGTTTTATTATCAGAATGTTGCAACCAAATATAAAAACGGTGTTGTTCTTATAGAATTGGATCAAGATTTGTGAGGATGAGTATGGCGGTGTCGTTTATCTATGAATTCTTACGTTCTAACTCATTCTAACCCTTCATTATTCGTTAATTAAAATGTATTTTTAAATCCAAATCTAAACTTGTTCAAAGGGGACTCGAAAAATTATTAATGAATTAAATTAAAAGTTAAAATGAATGAAAATTTCCGACCATAACTAAATTGACTTGTTCTTCTTAACTAAAGCTGTTAGTAGCTGACTTCCAAAAGCTACGACTATATAGCTGCAACAGAATATTTGATATATATGATTTCCATTCTAATTTTCTGTTCTTTATGGATATGTTGATGGATTTGGACATATATGAAGTTCCTGTCCTTATGTGCAAGTGTTTCAACTCTTTGATAACAATGGTGTTATATGTCATTTACAACAACACTTTCTGTGACAAGATGTGATTAAGATGTAAATGTCGCGTCTTTTGCGGCCCCTCTGACTTTTATGTCTTGGAGCCTGTATGACTGTGTGTGTATCTCACAGAACTGAACCTTTAGTATTAGTGCTAACTATGAGACTAACAACAGGCAGTGAAAATGATACTTTAAAGGAACCAAACAATAGGATAGAGGCAAAGACGTAATCTTGTCATCAGCTTGAAGCTTTGGCGATGGATCCGAATAAAAAGAAAATAATTTTGAGGTACACATACAGTCTATGCTATATATGGAATAAACAAGTCAGAAAACTTACTACAAACGATGAAAGTTTTACTCTCATTAATTAATAAAATATTTATTGATTTGTTTTTTCCACTCCTCATTCATTTTTCCTCGCCCGTGTTTTTTCCTTATTTAGGGCTACACCCACCACGTTCCAGTGTACGATTCCTTCTGGCTTTTGTGTCCGGCGCGTCGTCTTCCATCGTCGACGTCGACCGTTACGCAACCGCTGTTTGTCGATCCGCGGGTACCGATAAAATGCAAATCTACATTGCCGGCTTATAAATATTCATTTCGCTATCGGCAGATGTCGCCAACGGACCGGAATTTCGGTTCCGGACAACCGGGTAAAGTTCTGGGGACACTCTGTCTTCGGGTTCCCGCGCGCTATTTGTTTTTAGTCATATTTATGTGTTTTGGGGGTGCACGTATGGTGGCGTCGACAGAGCAGGAGGGCGAGGTGGATGCCAAGGAAATGTCATTCATTATGCAAATTACCGAATTGTGGAGTTTAAATTAATGTCAACTGTAGTTGCTGATAACTTTATTTGAGAGTTGTTAGTCTTGCCTAATCCATAGCAAAAGAAATAGTCTCATCACTATAATTTTTCCTAGAAACTTTCTCAGGCTGTGCTAGCTCCACATTTAATTTGATTTTCCGTAACATATACCTAACGCGTTTCAGGATAAAATGCTGATCTTGAGCGATTTGAATCCTGCTGAACGAGCAAGGGTGTAAAAAAAAAACGAAGTCGATTTTGTTGCAGTGATGAATTAGTAAAGAATATACAAAATGGGTTAACCAGTTAATTCGTAACCTATATATAAATTTCTATGTAGCAGTTTTTAAGAAGGCACAGAACAAAAATATATCTGAAACGTGTAAAGGTGTATTCACCTTAATTTTGCTCAGATGAATGCGAACTGTAAATAATAGATGTGTTTTTTAGCAATTCCGTTAGCGATTTTCAGTAGAAAATTTGAAACGCACCTTTGAACTCGACCTCTTATTCGCTACTCGATGTTGAAGGTTTTAATATTTTTGTTATTATTTTTTTTATTATCATTAGTGCACAGAAAATGTTTAAAATATGCGCATAAATATATCTGCTTTTTCCAAAAAATATGTCAAATATATGCTTTTTTCTACAATCTACCATTTTTTTTTCAAAGATAGCTTTGGATTATTTTTAATCCATACAGACACCAAATGATAATTCACTCTCCGACGCTCGGACATCAAATAAAATGTCTAAAATTCTTGGAAACATTCAAAAGTACATATGAAGAGGGTGGGATGTATTTCAATTTAATCACAAGCATCATCAGTGATAATTTTCAGGTTGTTAATATCACATTAGATAACAGCGTCAAACAAGAAAAGGGACGAGAGATTAATCCTTAGGTAACGGGATTTGAAGGCTATAAATAGAAAGTCCACAATATTGCAGATACATTTAATTTTTAATCTTATCCGTTTGGAAAGTACCAGTAATAAACTAATGAATAGGTCAAAAATATGTGACTTTATGCTCAAAAAATAGAAAATGTTAACTTTATATACAACAACTAAAAATACGCACTAAAGCTTCATTTTATGCGAAATATGTAATTTTTTATATCGGTAATCTAATTATTGGGTTAATATTGATAATAATAAACCAGATTTTTTTTACATAAAATCCTAACTCTAATTATCATAACCATAATGCCATTTTAAGAGACCTGTAATTGGTTTTTACCAGAAAAGTTTGCTCAATATTTTTGGAAAAATTTGCGAGGTACTAGTTTTTACCTAACATATACCAGCGCTTTCTAAAATCTTTGTCCTTTATCTGTTGGCTATGTTGAAAATCATTAAAGAAAAACATTTCAAACGTTGGTATTATTGGGATATTTTTATACGAAATTTAATGGTGCGACTAATATTGCCACAACGTTGGATGTTACAGTAACGGGAATCTGCATCTCGATAGTATTTTGTGCATCTGACTGGAATCCTGCAGACGTTTCGCCAAAATCTCACTTGGCATCTTCAATGCTCGCGCTCCAAAAAGTGTTCGAAGTGTTTTCGGAGCGCGAGCATTGAAGATGGCAAGTGAGATTTTGGCGAAACGTCTGCAGGATTCCAGTCGGAGTTCAACAAGCGAACGGATGATATCCCGGAATATAGTGTCATCATATATATATATATATATATATATATATATATATATATATATATATATATATATATATATATATATATATATATATATATATATATATATATATATATATATATATATATATATATATATATATATATATATATATATATATATATATATATATATATATATATGATGACACTATATTCCGGGATATCATCCGTTCGAGTGTTCGAAGTGTTTTCGGAGCGCGAGCATTGAAGATGCCAAATGAGATTTTGGCGAAACGTCTGCAGGAATCCAGTCGGATGCAGGATTCCAGTCGGAGTTCAACGAGCGAACGGATGATATCCCGGAATATAGTGTCATCACATTTTTCCATCCGTGAATCAATACGTGAGAATATATATATATATATATATATATATATATATATATATATATATATATATATATATATATATATATATATATATATATATATATATATATATATATATATATATATATATATATATATATATATATATATATATATATATATATATATATATATATATATATATATATATATATATATATATATATATATATATATATATATATATATATATATATATATATATATATATATATATATATATATATATATATATATATATATATATATATGATGACACTATATTCCGGGATATCATCCGTTCGCTCGTTGAACTCCGACTGGAATCCTGCATCCGACTGGAATCCTGCAAATCCTGCATCCGACTGGAATCCTGCAGACGTTTCGCCAAAATCTCACTTGGCATCTTCAATGCTCGCACGAACACACACAGTGTTCGAAGTGTTTTCGGAGCGCGAGCATTGAAGATGCCAAGTGAGATTTTGGCGAAACGTCTGCAGGATTCCAGTCGGATGCAGGATTTGCAGGATTCCAGTCGGATGCAGGATTCCAGTCGGAGTTCAACGAGCGAACGGATGATATCCCGGAATATAGTGTCATCATATTTTTCCATCCGTGAATCAATACGTGAGAATATATATATATATATATATATATATATATATATATATATATATATATATATATATATATATATATATATATATATATATATATAGACTCGTAGGAAAATTAATTTTCGCATTCTTAATTTTAGTCAGTTTTAAGCTCAGTTTTAAGTATTATTTAAAAATTTTGTACTATTTTATACTATTTGAAAAATATTGTTTTGATTAAAAAGCAATATTTTATAATGAACTAGTTCTCGTTAAAAATGACAACAAGTTCGATTTTTTAAAAACATTTGGAATGTTAAACTAAAACAAGCACTGCAGTTACCTTAAGTAAACTTCAATTAAAACTTGATTTTAAACCCCAAAATATAGAATCTAAGTATTTTGAATGTTTTAAAATTTGGTCTGTACGTACTGTTGGGTATTTGATACAATATTTCTAAAATGAGTTAACCTGAAGTGGGTGTCAACTTTAGCTGTATATGTTATAAATGAAATACTTTATACTATTATTTCAATTCGTCGACCATAATGCTCTTCATTTCCAGATATTTACTGATACATATAGACTGCAGAATAATAATAATAATAATTATAAATAATATTAATATAGAAACAGGTCTCCTTAAGTAACAGATCCAGTTTAGATTATCAGTCTATATGTTATAGAAGGTTATCAAATAATATTAAAATCAAAACACACCTATTTTCATTAGAAAATTTAATTAATAAGGCAATTTTAGATCTATTGCGGCCGTTCCGAATATTTTTAGCTTTCCAGATAAGTTGCTACATATGCATAATAGAGAAGAATCTATTTTTCTCTGTGAAGTGGTACATAATCTAAGGGTTAAAAAATGTAATTAAATAAAAAGAATTTAATAGAACAGCTGCTTTAGGTATCTACTTCTAAATATGTTTTCAGAATAACTTTCGTATTACTTTTTTTATCATTTTTGTTAGTCTAACTTAGCGTAGATATGTTTGTCTTAACAGAAATTCAATTCATATATATTAAGTACTAAGTACTTAGGTATATTTATAGTGCCTCCACACATTGGTTTTGCTATTGGTTACATATTTTATTTTGTGCCCAGAAAACTTTTTTTAAATAAATGTGCTTCAAATTGGTAATTATATTGTTAAATTACCAATTATATAGTCGCATTTCAAAAATACATTCAAAGTTTTCATGTTAAATACAACATCACGTTCGATTGAAACCATTGGCCACCGAAATCAAATAAACCAAAATACGTGCCCAAATCAATATCCCCCAGATACAACATAGTTTAACAATTCCAGGCGAAATACAACGACTTAAACGCGGCTTTACCCTTAACGATGTGTTTATTGCCTCCCACCATTGTCTTCTTCCCACCCAGACGCATTTTGAGGGGTACAGCATCGAAAGGGGAGCGCGGAGAGGCTAACTTTGAGGTGGTGGGGATTGCCCGAAAGGGGCGTGTTAGCAGGCCAGGCCAATGAGCAAGCGCCAACGTCAGAGCTCCTAGTGGGAGACCTGCGAACCCGGAACAAAATGGTTGACGTGTAGTTGAGAATGTGGCTGATAGATGTCACGCCTAGTTCCAAATCACGAACGGAATCGGCAGTAAGGGTGGCAAAGGGCGGACAACATAGCGAAATGGTTTTTTTTTGTATTTTTTTCATTTATAAATGGCCGGAATTTCATTTCTTGCTGTTTAACTGTATAGGTGATTTTCAGAGGTTATGAAAATAAAAATAAATTTGATATTTTAGTTCAGCGGAATTCTCAACTGTGTTTTATATCTTACTTGTATTTAGTCTATTGTCTATTGTCTATATGGTATTCAATTTTCCATTTTTTTGCGAAAAGGACAAAAGCAGAATTTTCCTGGTTTGTATAATATAAAGCCTATAAGCTTCCTGAACTTTTTTAACTGAAATCAGCACCTCTCCCAAAATAGATTGTAGTATTAGTTAGTTAGTTAGTGAGTTTTTAAATATACATATTTTTTAAATATATCTTTATTTTCTTCTTTTTAATCATGTGGATATCTCAAAAATATGTAGTGGTGTTCAATTTTATGAAAAACAATTTCAAAATTTAATATTTTCAGTTAATAATCGCTATTAAATTAAATTAAAAATAAACACCAAAAATTTGACGTACCTACTTTGGTTATTTGTAAAATTTTCGTGGTCCCTACTTTCTCTAATTTTTCTAGGAGCTTTTGAACATTTTAAAATCCCAAAATTGAAAGAATAAATTTATGGAGTTTTGGTTAGTACCTACTTATATATATATATTTTTTTGTCTATGTTTTTGTGCATCTGTACATCACAGGTTTTGAGGTCCTCTAAAAGAGGGGACCCTAAATAAAGTATAACGAGTTCGCCAAATCCATCCCGACCAACCATTTTTCTTTCGATTCTTTTTCGTTTTTAAATAATTCATATTAAAGCGATAACATAAAAAGATTTCCTTTCCAATTTTCACCTCGTCTCATTTTATTCCCGCCGCAAAGTAATTTAATCTTAGTAAGTCGTAACTCAATAATTCTTTGGCTAAATTCGTATAATGAATTGCGGAATTGCGCGAGCCTAGGGGTTTTAAAATATATAGGCGTCCCTCGTCGGACGCTCTGAGGAATGGGAATTGAAAGCGTCCAAAAAGTTTCGATGATAAATTATAATTTTCGCGGACTTTGTCATATAACGCGGGCGTTGTCTGATTTTGTTTCATAAAATATGTATATAGTAATTTTATTCTACACTTGCACAACAGAAATTCATTCGTATTCGTAAATTTTTGTTTTAGCGACGTACCGACACATAGATCAGCTTTTAAAATGATTGAAAATCTAAATAGTTTTTATGCTTATCATACACCCACATAATGCTTTATAAAGTTGTTGCCTATAACGGACCTTTCTGTTTTAGGTACGTGCCTGGAAGATTGCCTTGCAGCATATCCGGCCCTGGAGAAGTAGAAGAAGAAAATTGGGTTTTTCTTTCCTATGCCTACTAATTGTCCTGTTTTCGTATATACTACCTATCTACATCTGCTTTTGTGATTATGGCTTGTACCAAATCCCACATTGTTATTTTAAACCCTGTAGATGCATTGACGTGCACATACTTTTTGCAACAAGAGAAAGGCAATGTGTATTAATTTAAATTGGAATTAACTCCCTTTAGCCAGAATAAAAATTCCTGTATTATTTCTACCTATCCATTTGCTAAATATTCCAAATGTATGTTCAATAAAAATAAATCACAGTATAATTAATAACTAAAGAAGAATATAAATTAGCAACAACACCAGAAAAATAATCTTTTAAAAATTCTGCAGCTTTTGATGGTTTATTTGTCCGTGAGGAGTTAAAAGGTTTGCAAACAAAAATGCGTGTTTTTTAAATCTTAATATAATTTGAAATTGTTCTTGTCTATTGACCTGTTCTTTTTTACGTTGTTTTTGTAATGTTTGGAATTAAATAAAAAGCTACCTAATAACCTACCTAAATAAAATATTTAATAACATGTACAATTGCATTTTATACTTATCCTATAAGTTCTTATCAGTTTACAAGGATCAACTCTTATAATCGGATGTTCGCTATTTTTTTTGTAATTATGCTTCCAGATCAGCTATTTTGAATGTAATTAATTTTTAATTAATTACGAAAAAACAAAATGGGGAAAGAGTCGCCTGTTTAGACCCGAATTAGAAGCGAACGTCTGGCGCGGTCGGCCGGAAAATGAAAAAGGCGAAGAATCGAGCAATTCAGTCGGAGAAAATAATAAAAAAAGCACAAAAGAAATTTTCGCGTGTTGTAACGCCGCGGTGGCGAATGAAAATCTTGCTTGTTTTTCCAGCCGACGCCGATGGCCCCGCTCGTTGCGTTCGTGCAAAGTCGAGCGGGCCGTGGAAACAAAAGACGGCGACGGTGTTGGCATCGATTGTTTTGCCTCAGCTGAGCTATGCAAATCAAGCGGGCCGTGCTCTCCATTTTATGCAGTACGATCCGTTTGGCCTAGCGGAGACTTTATACATGTTTAAATATGCGCCGGTGGAGTGGCGCCTATAGGGCGATGAAAAAAAAAAAAAACAAACGGGTGCTAAATAAACGGTTTAACAACGACTAACATGAATCTAGCGAACTGTGACCCAAACTGTTCAGAGCTAGTGACAGTTTTGGTTAATTTAAATTGGTAGTGCAAAGTTAGGTTTTGTGGAAACCAATTATACGCGGTGTGTATACCTTCAGTATCCTATAACTAATTCTGAAGAGCTAACACTAGAAATTTGGCATTTCAGAAATATTTCGGAAAATGCAGTGCGAGATTTACCCGAAATTTGAATATCACAAAAATAATCTAAAGGTATTTGGAACAACATAATGATAAGTGTTGTCTCAGTTATCGATCATGCTGAAGTAGCAACCGCAAAATGTAAGACTCATATCATTTATTTTAAAAACATTGCTATAGGTGACACGAGAAAGAGTTATTAATTAATTCAAAATAGGGATATGGAATATCTAAGGTCTAGGTTACATTGCAATTTAACTAACACACTTAAGCACCGTATGAATTTTGGTTAGACCGGAAATGACACAAACTTTAGAAAGTTAAACAGCTGGTATTTTTGAATTTTCGCGGTTCAATATTTTTATAGGGTCATTGGATTGGATTGGAACATTTTGAAAAAATCTGTATTGAAACATCATCGCACTCGCATCTAAGATAAAATGTTCAAAATTTAATAAAAAGTAAGAAAAAATAAAACAGGTGGGGGAGTCGGAATGGAGTAATCTACTAAATCCAAAAATTCCAAAAAAACATCATGGGTGTAGGAAATCACGTCTACTTAATACGAAAATGTAAATATTGACTACATGTTATCAAAAATTTGCCCAAATGAAACCATCCCAATGTCAGACCTTTAAACTTATAAAATATTTAAATTTATGTTTTTTATTTGTTATGTATGTCGATCATATCATTTTTGCATTAACGCTACCTTCTATCCATCTATCTACCTATCAAAATCTCACGGAATGGTTTATAGGTATCTTTTAACAGAAGTTCCTTTCTTTGACAAAGTAAGAATTCGTTTCGGATATATAAATATGGCAACGCTACTAAATTTGTGCCAATATTTCCAAAATATAGTTTAAGTAATAAAACATTTTTGTTTTCAATAACTAAGTGTGTACCTATTAAAATATTGCATTTTCAATTTACCTCTGCTTTACATTCTAGACTTCTAGACATTTCTTCTGGTGACCATGGGTATCCATGGCCACCATGTCTGGTTCTGAGGACTCTTTACTTGTATGAAGTCAAAACAGGGTTTACAGCATACAAACAATTCTGGAATAATCATTAAGCATTACGAATTACGTTAAAATTAATGGCTAATTCAGATTTGGCAAATTCGAAGGCGTTATTTGACTAGTAATTAATGTAATATAGTTATCTGTTTTAAAATTATTTATCATTGAAGTTAACATAAAATAGTGTTTAACATAGTATACCATAATAGTGTGTTATTTTAACGCTACTTTGACATTTAAAATACATTTATTTACGTAACAGAAACAGCGTTAAATACTCCTGATTTTGTTAATATTGGTTAATACCTCACCCATTTTCACTTGAGGTTTTGAAAAAACAAACAAATTTACATCATTTCATACTACAATTTTTGTAGTTTCATATTAAAAGCCAGTATGCATTTGGTAATAATATAAGGGTGTTCGGAAAGTCATTTCGTTTTTTCCCGTCAGAGGACTTAATTACGTTTTTTCGAAACCAACTTCACACTTAAGCCGCATAACCATTATATGTCTTGAGAGCTGATATTGCAAGGCTTGTGTGTGAAAAAGTTCTATTAATTCTACGCAGTAGTTTTTGGTTGGTGCCCTTTTAAATATGGAGAGCAATAAGCAGCATTTTCGTCATATTTTACTTTTTTACTTCAGAAAAGGTAAAAATGCTGTCCGAGCGAGAAAAAAATTGACGGATGTGTATGGAGGAGGCGTGTTAACAGTACGCCAGTGCCAGAACTGGTTTGCAAAATTTCGATCCGGTAATTTTGATGTCGAAGATGCACCACGGTCTGGAAGGCCGGTCGAAGCTGACAAAGATGCGATAAAGGCATTAGATGCAAATTGGCGAATAACCACACGAGAGATCCGTGAGAGATTAAATTTGTCGAATTCGACTGTTTATGGCCATTTGAAAGGCATGGGCTTAACCTCGAAGCTCAATGTGTGGGTGCCCCATGTCCTTACGGAGCGAAATTTGTGGCGTCGCGTTGACGTGTGTGATTCGCTCCTCAAACGTCAAGAAAATGATCCATTTTTAAAGCGGATTATTACTGGGGACGAAAAATGGGTTGTATACAACAATGTTAAACGCAAGAGGTCATGGAGCAGTAAAGATGAACCGGCTCAAAGCGTGTCAAAAGCCAACATTCACCAAAAAAAGGTGATGCTCTCCGTTTGGTGGGATGTCAAAGGAATCGTTTTTTTTGACCTTTTGCCGGACAATACAACGATTAATTCAGAAGTCTATTGTCATCAACTGGACAAATTGAATGATTCACTTAAAGAGAAGAGGCCCGAAGTAATCAACAGGAAGGGTGTAGTGTTCCACCAGGATAATGCGAGACCTCACACAAGTTTGGTCACTCGCCAAAAACTTTTACAGCTTGAATGGGACGTACTGCAACATCCACCATATTCTCCAGATCTGGCGCATTCCGACTACTATTTGTTCCGGTCCCTGCAAAATTTTTTGGATGGCAAAACCTTTACCTCAAATGAAGATGTCAAAAACCACCTGAACCAGTTTTTTGCCAGCAAGGACCAAAACTTTTATGAGAGGGGAATTATGTTACTGCCAGAAAGATGGCAAAAGGTGTTGGACCAGAATGGCCAATATATAATTTAATAAAATATTTATTCATTAAACGAAAACTGTCTTTCATGTTCCCCAAAAAAAACGAAATGACTTTCCGAACAACCCAATAGTAAAATCAATATCAATTCGCATAGAAAATATATAAACGGTGGTATTTAAATTCTGTTTTAGAGAAAATATCTGAAAAGGACTGTACAAACTCCGCAATCTAATATATGCGCCTACGAAAACACATTTCCGTCATAAGAATGCGAAGAAGACACGGAATTAATGAAACGTCACATTATTTCAATATCAAAGAGATTTTAATAGATAACAAGGAGCGGGCATGCGTGAAAATTATTACGTAAAAGAGAACACTGGGAAAAGGAAAATGAGGATCGGGAAATTGGGAAAAATATGAGAGGGCGACCAACGCCAACGCGGAGCTTATTTGAATTCGTCCTTTTTCTAGCAGGAATTTTTTGATACGCTAAAAGTCAATATTTCTACTTGTCGATGTGTATACTGTGGTTAATATAATGTTAATTATGTTAAAAACACTAAAAAAAACAATAACTTTCATAGTTCGCTTGAAGATTCTTGAACTTACCTTGTTTTTATAAATAAAAACTGTATTTTTAGAAATTCCTTGCCGTCTTAAAATTTTAATAAAAGCCAAATTAATATATAGGAAATATAAGGAAATCTCTACATTTAACTTTTTTTGAGTATTTAGAGGTCGCGAGATTTAACATGTTTACTTTTTGGTTAGCTCTTTTTAACTTGGAGATTCTGACCTGCTCAAAACTGTCCCAAGTTTCATATTAGTTGATTTTTTTTCTTTTTAAAATTTAAAATTATTTTAAAGTATACATAGTGACTAAAAAAACACGACGAATAAAATATACATTTTTTAAAATGCAGTACCCTATTGAATTGATAATAATACATACCTAAACCTAATAATTTTACCAATATTTTGATTTTTCTAAAAAATTATAGTTTTCACATTTAAAATGTGGTGTGGAATAAAACTCTAAAGTTATTTGTCCATATTTTTTTCGCGAACCAGTTAATGGTCCAGATATTTAAACCATTTTCAGAATGATTTACCTCAACTTCTTTAACAAGTTGATAACATTGAGAAGAGTTGTTAAATAATTATTACCCACAGAAATACATCGGTAGTGGTGGATTTATTGGATTGCCCTCTCGATCATGTGGCTTAGCACCACTAGATTTCCTTTTGTGGGGATATTTTTAAGATAGTGTTTATCTGAATACCCCTACAACACCAGAAGATATGGAAAATAGGATTCGGGACGCGTGCAGGAGAATAACGCCGTTTATGACAAGGAACGTCCGAGAAAATATACAAAAAAGATAAAACATGTGTATCTAACTAAAAGAATATAGAATATTTTTGAACATTTATTGGCCATAATAAGAATTATAAACAAGATAAGTTAATTTGTAGTAATAGGTATGTAAATTTTTTTAATTTTTAATTAAATTGCTAATCTACGCTTTATCTACTGCTCGAACAAAGTTCTTTCTCCCGTTCACCTTTTTAATCTTAACAGCTAATAGTTAGTTATGGCCAACTAATAATATAACAATAACATAAAAAGAACGTTTTGTAAGATGTTTTAGAAAAAATAATAACATATGTGGTGTGCCATTTAAGTAAATCGAGAGTTTTCAATTTAAAATGATCCAAATATATTCGCTTATTTTAAACACCCTAGAGCATCTAATTCAAATTCCGGTGCATAACCTTCTATGTCATCTTCGAAAAAGGCTAATACCAAAAATGAGTTAGCTAAGCAAGTGTGAAAACTATTTTAGTATTTTATATTAGTATTTTTTTAGCAAAATTAAAATATTGGAAAAACTGTTAGGTTTAGATATATATTATTTATAATAAAAAGGTTAAAGAATTTCAAAACGAATTAGATTTACTTTGTTGGATTGTATGTTGAGATCTCTTACAAAAATTCAGAAGAATCCTGGAATATCGCGTTGTCTGACAGCTTTTTGAAGGTCATAATAATTTGAGAGCTGCGCCTTGTGGTGCCCAAACTTAACGCCAAACAAACTAACCAAAACTAACCATCAAGTTTGACAAAATAAAATATCTACATCAACGTGGGTATATAATATCGGTTTCGGATTTAATCCGAAAACGGGAATTCGACACCATAGAGCGTACGAGATAATGCGATTCGGCTTTGGGGCCTTTGATGCGTGCCCTCTGCCTGCGAAAGCTCGCACTTACTTTATAATTAAAGCTTCGCAACGCGCAGTAATTTGCCTCTAATGGACCCACACCTTTCATCTGCCGGCATCCAATTTGGAACGAGCGACGGAGGACGGATCCATTTCGTACAAACGATGCTATTAGCTCCCTCTAGGCCCGGTATAGAGCTCTCTACTCCGTGTTTGAGTTTGATGTTGGGATTGAGTGTTTGTGCACTGTTTATAGTCGGGTGAATATTTGATAAGTTTTGATGGTTCTGATAGTATACGGGAGGTTCCGATTGGTTTAAATGATAGCGATCTATGTCCTACTCTCGAACTTGCCTAGAATTACTCAGCTATTCCATTGACTTTAATTATTTTATTATTATAAACATTATAGATATATTGATCCACCGAAGACAATTTGAAACAAAACGGCTCTCCAATTTCTTTTCGGATTTCCGTAGAACTGTCGATCAAGTTCACGGAAAACTGGTACATCTAAAAGGAAAACTGTTTGATAAAACGTTCTAAAAACGCGAGAAAAAAAAACAGATTTTTACCTTCGATATTCAAATATTCAACCCAATTATATTTCAATTTTGTTTATATACAAAAAGTTCTACAAGCCACAGGGAGGTACTACTGAATATAATATATACGAATGGGAGTCGTAATGTATCGTCGCATTGCCTCCAGCCCAATTCGTGTGTATTTTAATATTAATCAATTATTTTACGAAGTTCAAAAATCTTCATTCTTAATGTTATGTATCCTCATCATCCCCATAATACGAGGTGTGTTCAAAAAGTAAGGCGACCCTTAAGTTTTATCGAAACGTATTTATTTATTTATCAAAATGAATTGTGTTCCCTTCAAAGTAATCCCTCACAAGTTGTTTTCAATCCTCGAAGCATTTCTTATCAGAAGTGCTTCGTATGTTTGTATGTATATGTGTTACGATTATGGTTGCAGAACTGAATTTTAAATGAAAACTGTAGATATATTTCTTCATTGAAATGTTTTCCTATCTAGCAAATATGGTTAAAGAATAAAATTATTGTTAAAATTAAGAACACTTATGTAATAATAAGCTATAAAATATAACAACATTTTTTTCTGTAGTGCCGTACTGCGCACATTAAAGTTTTACCTGCTTTATTAATTTTGTGGGACATAGAGAAAAAATAAGGTGCAAACATGATCGAATACCAAATATTATTGCTTATTTATGGATTAGTGAAATCAACTAATTCTTGAGGATACATAAAATTAACAATGAAGAAATCAACTATTTCTTGAGGATACATAAAATTAACAATGAAGATTTTTGAACTTCGTAACGTAGTTCATCGTGATGCAAAACGCATGAATTGTTTTCCCAAAATTCCCGACGTTTTCTTCGTATTGCTTCTCGCAAACGGCAAGGTAAAACCCTTTATTGACTGTACGACGTTGTGGTAAGAAAACAGTAAGCAAAAACTTGAGTTTTATCGAACTTGACGTGCTTTTTTCCATTTTGGGTGATTTTGGGTTCTTCCATTAGGACGACTAGGCTTTAGTTTCGATGTCAACCATTTACCCATAATTCGTCACTAGTTATGACCTTTTCGAGCATATCAGATTCATCATTTACGTCCTGTTGTTTAAAATTACGCAGTTTCGGAACAAATTTTGCTGCAACACGTTTCATGCCCAAAACATCAGAAAAAAAAGCATAGCACCAGAGACGCCGACGTCTTCACCCACGTTTCTAATAGTGATAACACCATATGTTCCACTTCAACGCTTTCATCAGTTATTGACGTGCTGGAGCATCCAGAGCGAGGTTCGTCATCGGTGTCTTCGCGGCCATCTTGGAACAGCTTGTACCACTTATAAAGATTTTTTTTTTGCTCAAAGCAGATTCATCATATGCCGTTGTCACCATTTTAAGTGTTTTGCAGCACACACAAAACACGTCTCATAAAAAAAGGTAAACTAGCAAACTGGCCGAAACTGTGAACATATGTTAAGGACATGTGTACCAACATAACAAAAAGTAAATATCAGAAGATCAAATGTACGTACCCCATGAATTATAAAAGTCTCCTTACTTTTTGAACACAACTCGTATACATAAAAAGAAATAAGTATTTATCTGTACGTACGTGAATTTAAGTTAGACATCGAAATTTGAAAAAAAAACTGCTGAGTCTGAACTCCTGACACCTTAATTGAATTCCAAAAACCGAAACTCTTAATTTTCTTTATTTGTACGCGGGAGCGTAGCCAGGCAGCTCTAAAAATTAAACAAAAATGTTTCTTCCAATCCTGTTCTTCGTTGCGTAGGGGCTGCTTTCGTATCCCGGAAACGGTTAATCAATTGTCGTTTCGCAGGGCACCTCGAACCGTTGTCTGTTTCATCGACGTGCTCAGCGCCTATCATTACTCTGCCAATCACTGGCCCGGATAGAGCACGCTTGTTGACATAAAGGTAATCGCTTCCAGATTCGGAAAACCGATTCGACGTTCGATGCCGAACGAAATTCGTAAATTAATACGACTTACGAAAGGTTCGAATTATCAAATGAAATATGTACGTTAATTAAATTCAAAATTTCAGTCAACCAAAGTTATTGTAGTGTTATTATACTTTTTCAGGCGGAAGTAAAATACATATAATTAAAATAATAAACTAAGTGCACTTTCAAAGTTTTAGCGTTAGCAATTTATTAACAATTTAATATTAACGTTTCGCAAATTCACCTGTCAACTTAATACAAATACAAAAAAAATCGTGCTTCATGCGGTTTTACAATTAAATTCCTTTGGTTGGTTAGTATCGGTGGTATAGAAATTTATTTATTACCAGACGACCCCCAGGGTTACATATTTTGCTGCCACTATCTATATGTGATCTAATCTTATCTCTAATATTTCAATTTATTACATTACATAAAAGGGACAATTGTAATAGGCATATAATCTTCTGGATTCCTCCTGTATGGGTTGTTGATGAATTGGACGTGTTGACGTTTCTTCAATCATGCTGTTTGCCTCTGCAGAGCTTAAATGAAACTGGCTCGTATTTTACTCTGTGACTGCTTATATATTGTTTGAAGGATGTCTGTCTTGGATGGCTGCTTCTCATATTAGTGAAAGGTAAAGACCTGAGTCCTGCTTAAGATTGTTTGGTTCCTTATAGACTTCTATAGATTTTCGGCTTTTTCGTTGGCATCACAATATACACTTCACGACAACCTTCCAAGGACATGGGTCCAACAGCGGCAAGTCCACAATTGCCACTGTTGTCCTTACTTACATTTTAAACATCACTGACCACATATCAAAAGTTTTAAGAAATGTAACATCAAAACTCGATTAACCAGTTGTCCAAAAATACCTCAACATGTTCGATCCGTCAAAGACAATTCCGTTTGAGATACCCTCAGCTTACAGAAAACCATGCGCACATGCACAAAGTTTTCATTGGAGAGACAAACTCATCAGCAGTTGCCGAACACAATTATGAAACCGGATATCAAATCAAACTGATGATATTTTCCAAAAAACAAAGCGCAGCGCCGTAAGCAATTTTTGTTTGTGGATTTTTTTGAATTTTTGAATTAAATTCGAAAACCATAAAATGGTACTCTGGAAGTGTTTACGAGTTGCTAAATTTGTTAATTTACTGTTTTTTTGTTAACGTTTCAAAAGTTGATGCGATGAGGATTTCATTAACCTTATGGAAGCTTAGAAACAAATAAGTGTCGTTGTAATTATTTTTTTGTATGTACTAATAAGTGAAATAATGGCTCTATCAGCGCCTCTATGTATAAGAAACCTACACATACCGGACAGTATTATAATTTCGGATCTATCCTGAAGCAGTAGAATGTAGAATTGAGCAGTCTTAAAAAGGATTTGCTTCTTAATGGCCAGCAAATTGTGAACAGCAGAACAATGTGACACAATACTCTCTCTCTTGACCTCCAGAATAGATCAGGCGAATAGAGGAACAATGTAAAGTTCAATTCAGGGACGACAATAAAAAGAATAATTACAAGAACAAAGCCAGAAACATCGACTCAAGAGACTGAGTGTATATTACGAGTGAATGCGGAGAAACAAAAAGACTTTTTAACGTTAGAATTGAAGAACATAGGAAACTCAAACTGAAGTCTAAAAGTCAGGAAACGTGGAACATGAATGGACCATACGACATAACATCAAGTGGTCCGAAGCTCGGGTTGTCCGTAAAAACAATGGACACATCTTTAGCAATCCAAACAATCTGGCAACCCTTAATACAGCACACAGGTGAACACTGTAGTCTAGTATAAGAAATAAGTTGCTATACAGAAATGTACCGTATTATTGATTCACAAGCTATGAAACTGCAATGTCCACATTAAGAAGAATTTTCTACAATGAAGAAAAGATTGATGGATAAGTTGGCTCCAACTAGGAAGTATAACAATCCCACCAGTTCTCGTACACAATACAAATGCAACTTGATTAGCTTGTTTAGCCTAAATTTTGATCTGAAATTATTTTAATTCTCCAAAAGTAATTTTACTGGCTGAAACAGCTTTGGGCTATGAAGGTTAGGTGGTAGAAATAATTTCTTAATTGCGCATTATAGACATTATGGAACTGGTGACAAAAACAGAGCTATTGTTATCGAAAATGTGGATTGGTTAACATGTTGCATACAACAAATTAAAGAAGTTACTTTAGAAAAGCGCACAGTTTTTCTTCGCCCTAGATGTCTCTTTTTTAACATAACAATTCTCACTGGCTGAACATCTATTGTGATTGACCACTTGTTCGTGTACATTTCGCAACCCCGTATCGGATCGACCCTCTCGATCCATCTCTTTATGTAAATTTATTGACTTCATATTGAATTATAAATTTGAATAATAATGAAATCTATGAGGCGGTGCAAGATTCGGGGCTTTTATGGTTTGACGTCGTGCTAAAGCGCCGACCCCATTTTTGTAATTCGTCCTGACAAATTTTGCTTCTGCAGTACAAAAATGGTATATATTGGAATTCATTGTTTAAGAGTAAACGTCACCTCCAAAAAAAAATTTAAATTTTGGCAAAAAAAGAGATTTGCGACTACGGCCCAATTATTTGCAGTGGTAGAAAATTCTGAAAGTTTTCTGTGCAAAATTCACTTTGCAAAGTTTTCTTTGCCGCAATCGCAAAAAACGATTTTGTTTGGGATGGCCAATATTTATATAGGTGCAATTAAGTACATACATAGCTTTTAGGCATTGTAGAATTTCGTTTCATTTGTATAAGGAAATCACATTGCCGCGATAGATATTTTTTTTACTAATCTAGTAATGATGAGTTAATAAAATTGGGCCACAGATTAGAAAGTAATTTTATATGGCCTATAGGGATGATATTTCACTGGAACATTTTTTTAAATTTTAAAATTCAAAGTTTGTCTCAATCTCAGATGAAATTCAATAGACGAAATAGTTTTAAGAATCCGGTGCTAACCAAAATTAAAAATAAAATTTGGTTTGTAAATTTAAACATGATACAAACAACAAAACGACAATGATACATATTAGAAATATTGACCACTATTAACTATTGTAGGGAAACAATTGCAACAGACAACAAAACGCCACATATACCGTGCATTCAATTTGTCTTGATAACTTTTTTGTTTTTAGAAATATCAGTGTAAACAAAAAGACACAATTTAGAGTTAGTAGCCAAGTTTTTTCCAAGTGACGTATAAAACAAAACACTATCAATTTTCTGACATAAAAGCACATTACATATTTTTAAATAAAACACCCTGTATATTATATATGTGTTTAATAGAATATCTTATTCCGATTACAATGGTGTAATTTCAAAGGCTGTCGTGACTGTCTGCAACAACAATAATTATTTACAAATTAAAGTAAAACAAAAACCATTTTCTTGAACACATTTCTCCCACACTCTAATTGTATGATGTCTTGTATTTAGTAACGTTTCCGCATTGTCTCTTAACTGATTGATTGCCTCTGAAATCCTTTGCCGAAGTTCCACGACAAGGAATTCCGTGCACCTGATTTTTTATGTGTCCATAAAAGAAAAAACCCATGAAAGTTAAGTCGGGGCTGTTGGCTGGTCAATCCATAGTTCCGCCGTTAACTATCCAACCCCTGCGATATTCCATGTTAAGAAAATTTTTAACTTGCACGACATTTTGAGGAGGGGCACCGTCATGCTGCCATATAATAATGCAAATTATGATCTCCAGTTAACTGTAGATCTATAAATATGGTACCCAAAATATACCCATCTATGCTCATTGTGTCTATTTAATTTTAATTTTAAATTAAACATTTAAATGCCCTGTATTTATATTTTTCAAAACGGAGTAATATCCTAATATCCTAAACGAACAAGACATTCTATTAAACACATATATAATATACAGGGTGTTTCATTAAAAAATATGATTTAGGCTTATATGTCAGAAAATTGATAGTGTTTCGTTTTATACGTCACTTGGAAAAAACTTGGCTACTAACGCTCCATTTTGTTTTTGTGTTTACCTTGATATCTCTAAAAACAAAAAAGTTATAGCCAATTAAAATGTTATCGAGATAAATTGAAGTCACGGTATCTAACTAACTCTTCTTAGGATGGGTGTCTGAGCACGAGCTTCAGGTTGGAGGCGATAATAGTGTAATCAATCGTGGTAGGATAGCAAAATTTTTATCTGCTACCCAAAACCTGAATTAATTGTTTCTCTTTTCAACCTTAATCACTCCTTGAAAACATTTATTATAAATAGATTCATACTTTTTTGGGACAGATATGAAAACACTTGCCAAAATGGTTTTTGATGAAAATTCTAGTAACTACTATCCTTGCAATGAAAATTTGAGCAAAAAATTTCTCAGTCTGTATATAGGATCGAGTTTTTATATGCTCGTTCGATATTGTTATTAAAATATTCCGCTTAAACTAAGCAAAGAATTAAAATTAAAAAGTAATTTCCGTATGTATCGTCACCCCTAATAGCGGGTGTCATGGATGTGTAGGAACTTTTGCGGGCTAAAACATATCGATTACTTTCCCTGAGAGATACCGTCTGCCCCCGCCTGTATTGCTTTCCGCCGCCGCTGCCCCGTCATGGCGTCGCATGCAAATCGGCATGGCGGCGATGCCGACAGACGCTGCTGGCGACGACGCTCCAGAGGTATTATAGACTTGTGAGTGAAATTTCATTTATTTCAAATTTCGATTTTTTAAAGTAATCTTCAGGAATATTAATTGGTATATGGATTGTTAAACTATTAGAGCTCGCCCAATCAAACCAATTATTTAGACTATAAATAATGGGAAAAATTGTGTAAAATTGTAGAATCGTGAAAGACGGAATTAATTCATTAAATAAAATTAAAATTAACTTAGCTAACGGCTTAGGTTGTAAAAGTATAATTATTGTACAGAAAATACCACCGTATATGCCTTAATAAAATCAGGCCAGTTTTTTTTTAAATTCGATCAAATATAACTTTCATACTATCTTAAATAAACAATTTTCATAATTATAAACTTTGCTCCTTACAATGTATTTTGGGGTGACTACAGCGAACTTCAGTTCTCACTATAAATTTAGAGTCTCTGGTAATACTTTTAAGCGGACTGTTATTTTTATTTACCTATACTTAGACTTAATGGAATACAAAGAATATCATTTTTATTATTATTATTATAAATTTCGTTCTATTATCTAGTTTCAGTTATTATAGATTTCGCTGCTAAAGATATTTGTTTAACCAAAATGTAAAGTCATCTGGATAGAGTGATGACAAAAGACTGGGGACCTATTCTTTTCAATTTCAGGGAAGTTATTTTCGGCAAAAACCCTCAACAGTTCAGTAAATAGCATCCCGGTGTAAGAATTGTACCTAGAATTCTGTTTTTATTAATTCATATTAAATTAAATTTTTGTCAAATATTCATTCAATAGAAATTATCGGAATAAGAAGATTAAATAAGTCGACTAAAATTACAAATCATACATTTTACAAATATTTATTGAACAAAATCTACTCAATTGATCACTTAAAAACTTTCTTTTTACTACTCTAGTTATTAACTATGTATAAAATTTTCTACTGAATTTAAATTTGTTTTCCAGTAATTAATTTGGGAGTGCTTTCGTTGAAAGTTTTTGGAACGCGTCACATGTGGCATTACCTATGAATATCACGATAAAAGGGTGTAACTGAAGTTCCAGAAATAGAATTTATTAGCAAAACGAATACCCAATCATTGAGGAGCCACAGTAAAGGAAAACCATTGTTAGAAAAAAGTGTCAATTTCACGAAAAATAATTTTCGCCGTGTTCCCTAGAACGGTGTTAAATGTAGGGAAATTAGCGGTACATAACTAAAAGAATTCATGAGTAGAAATTGATTTTTTTTTCCGAATGAAAAGCACAATCAAGCGGATTAAATAAAACCATGGCATGCCTTTGCTTTTTGTTCGTAAAAGCCACACACGAGCGTTAAATGTCACGCAGCGGATAATTGGTTTTGACGTTTCTTGCAAAAGTGTTTTGTGTATGGGTTTCAAATACAGGCTTATTCAAAACGAGAGAGCAGATTGCAAACATTTATTTCTTCCAAACTACAAAACTACACTACAAAAGATAGAAATATGATTCTAACGTTAATGGAGAGAGAAAATTGTACCATTATGCATTAAATATTGCATAAAAATTGCAAAGAGTGAGATCTGGAGAACTGGAAGGCCACCGTCGATAAAGTTGATCTTCTGCTCCTTCTCCTATCCAAAGTCCTGGAACTTTGGAACCTTTAACGTAGTAATAATAAATTTTACACTTTTCTTTATCCATTAACGTTAGAATCATGTTTCTATCTTTGGTAGTTTCGAAAAAACAACTGTCTGAAATCTGCTTTTCGTTTTTGAATAACTCTGTATTTTGGAGTTATGAATAGCTTTGATGATGGTAAGTACTAGTTACTACGAGTTATTAAATATCACGTATAATACTCAATAATTTCAAAAAATTTTATGCATCTGTAGGTCCTTTTTCTTAAATTTTGGTATTGCTATGTATTTTTGAGCAAGCAACATTTTAAATTATGACCGTAATGAATAATTATTTGAAATCGAATTGGTTATGTTATGGTAAAACAAACAAAACAAAAAAATGGTAAAACAAGCCAAGCATTGTTTATTGCTGGCTAAATATAAACTTCAAATGTCTGAAAACGTCTTTTAAAAATAGAAAAAAAAACGAGTACGCCGAGATCAAGAATTAATTTTTCTGTATTAATTTGTGGCAAACATATATTAATTTTTATAAATCATTTGTCATAACAAATTTATCTTTCATACAAATTGCTTTTCCTCAAAATGTCATTTTGTGATGCTGGATTAGCGCAATCTGACACGTGATTGATTTTATTGTTTATTTTAACACGTAAAATCGTCCTCATTTGTCATGAGGAACTGTTCTTTAAATAATAAGGTCCAGTATTTTCCATAACACTCTGGGAGGGAAATATGCATTACCAATATATAAATGAAGGATATTTCACCTTGTCGACGCACTTTATATGCGGACATCGTAATCTCGAAAATATTTTAAAAACTGAATTTGGGACGATCAGCGCGTCGGTGAAAAGCGTGGAAAGTCTAGTTACGACGCAACAATCGATTTTCGCGGTTGCGTTCATTTGGTTTGGGGCCGCGTCTCATGACGTGCACTGTCGTCTCGCGTAAATATATTTAAATGTATGCAACATTAATTCAGTACGCGACACTCACAGCTGACTGCCGGCTCTGTCGTCGTTCTGTTTGTAAACACAAGAATGGATCCCGATCTCAACGCAAACGCGTGCAATGGAAATTTAAATGTTATTTGTATTCGACCGATAAATGATAAGGTGAGAAAACAGTCTGACAAATCCTTTCATCTACATAGCTTGCAAAAGTGGGAAATGGTTGACCAGGACATACTAGTTACAGTACTCTCCAAAATTTGGGCATCATGCATGGAGAGTTAAGATACATGGTTAACGCAATCTTTCAGAATTTTTAAATTCAGCTAAAGCGGATACGTCAGTGATTTGGACCAATATTTGATGTCTGTATCTTAAAACAAGACTTTTGACAAAGACGAATTTAGCGAATATGTGCTCCTAACAGCCATAAAATGTTTGACATAAGTGAATATAGAGAACAGAGAAAATAAGGCAGAATGCATTTAGATTAAAAAGAAAATAGATCCTATTTGAAGTCATGATCTTATTTTAAGCTTTCTGGTAGGCTCCTTTTACCAACTCTAACCGTGCGAGACTAGAATACAGTCAGCGATTCCGAAACAACGAATGGTTAGATTTGGTTAGTTTGAGTTATAGTAGGGAAATGTGGCATATGGCACATTCCATGATTGGGCTCCTTGGGGTGCCATATATAGGGTGCTTTAAAAAAGATACATTCAGCAATTTGCACCATCTTTTACATTCACATTTTCAATATTTGCTGCTGAAGAAGAAGAAAATTTAATCTCCCATCAGGTTATTATCTTATCTTGTGTATGTGGTGAAATTCTCAAGTGCTTCCAAAATGGTAAACATAAATCTTTTTTGATTTTTTGATGATTAGTTAGCTCGCTGTTGTTGAGTTCAATTGGTTTTGAAAACCTACAGTTTGTACTTTAGTTCGCATAACAATAATAAACAGACATTATTTCTGTATTTGATATTAACATAAGTTAAAAGCTGAATTCTAATATACTATTCGGATAAATGCGAAGTAGCTAATTTATCCTAGTTTTTTTTTTTCAAAATATCGAAACATAATTTTTCTGAAAACCAAATTATTCTCGAAACAGCTTTACTTGGCAGCTCCATAATCTAGATTGATAAATGAGAATGAACTTAGTAGTGGTTCCCCTATGAAACATTGAAAACATTTTACTTAGGAATAAATTTTCTTTGCTTTCGAACCAAAAATAAAATTTTTCTTAACGTATTTAATTCTCTTAAAATCCTAATCTAATTCTAATTACTTTAATTAGTTAATTAGAATATAGTCTATTCAAATTTCCTAGTTTACTATCAATTGAATCAAATAAAACATATTTTGCTAAAATGGCTGAAAAAACGTAACTCTCCATGCTACGTAACGCCCCAGTATCGACGCGCAAATCTCCTCGGCAATTTTCTCTCCATAAAGTGCTTTTACAGGGATTCCTTCTGGTAGTATATAAGATGGCGTATATCAAAAATCGACGTTAACGAGACGAATGCACGTGAGGACGCCCGGCGACGCAAGCGCCGTTGCTATGGAAACGACACCTCAGTCGAACGGGCGTCGATATGGCCATGGCGGAGTAATTTTTCGGGACGTAGTCCCGTCTGATTGCCAGGAATTTAGATAGCTAACGCTTAAAAATCAATTTACACTTTTTGTGCAGATTCATAAAAAAAATGAAATTTAGATTAGTTTACTAGGCACCATCCTGATTGAGAGAACGCCAAAAATAAATATAAAAAATATTATTCACTCAATAACTCTTCATCAAGAACTTGTTTTATTTTAAATTTTATGATACTCAATATCTTACTAATTAAAAATATTTTAAGATGTATATCTTTTTTTGGTTTAATTTTTATTAATGTTATTTTTCTTAATATCATCAATTAGTTTCCTAAATGGCTAAGATTTGATTTATTAAATGAAAAGTAAAAAGAGAGACATTACCCCTTATAGGGAAGATTGTAAGATAGTGAAGTTGCTGGACAACCTTTAGTTTGTTTCTAATTTGTTAAATATCGAACTATAATCAAACTTAAATAGTAGCACACTCTACATTTAGGGAGCACCAATCAGTGAGCTCCATCCCAGTTTCTTGTTTTGTATAATTTATCAATTTCTACGGCTGTCTTGAGTATTTTGATGGTAAATCGTTTGCTGAAGGGTACTTTGTGAAATTATTTTCATCGTTAAACATTACAAGATGTGATTTTGTTTTAGAAATAAATAATAACTCATCGAATTACATAAATATATAAATATGACTATATAAATATTAATAATATTCTTTATCTACTGATTTATTTTATTTATTTATTGAAGTTTATCATTTTATATGTGCTGCTTTAGGAATTTTTTTGAGAGGTTAGATTGTTGTAAATTATATTCTTTACAAATATTTTTTGATCATCAAAAGATTTCGGTACGAATCGAGTTGTTAAACAACGGGGATACCCCATCTTCCTATCTATATAAATGAATAAGCAAAAAGCAACAATCCGCATTACTAGCCGTCTTTTTCTATTGTAAAATTTGAGTCACGTTGCCATTGGAATAGAGTTCTCTGTGTTAAATAAGAGTTTGGAAAGAAACTACTAAAACAAGAACTCAGGGTCTGTGTGTTCCCCATTTGTAATTAAACATGATAATCATTATTTTATTGTTTAATATGGTATTAAGGCAAGACTTATTTTAGGATTAAACAATAAAAACTAGCTAAAACACAAAATAAATAAAAACTATAGTTAATTGGTTACGAAATATTATTTATTAAAACCGTCCTATGTGTAAGATAGTTTTTTTAGTTGTTATTATTTTATATATTCCTTTATGAGAGAGTAATAAATGATAATAACTAATATTCGGATTATATTCAGTTTTTGATACTCTTTTACATTATTCCCACACGTACTTTGCCATTGAGCTTGCAGCTGCTTTAATCATTAATTCTCGAGAGCGTATAATAAAGTCATAATAAACAAATAACGTGCTTAAAAAAAAAACGATTCGCTATTATAGTCGCTCATTACCTTATTGCGTCGAGTGCAATGTCAACAACCTACCGTACGTAAAAGGTAAAACTCCATTTTAAACGAAATCCATAATTTGTAGCCGGCATTTTTCCAATTTGGTCCGCGGACAGAAGCGGCGCGATATTCATTCAGCAGGAATCTGAATAACACGAAACCTGCGGTAGCAGTAATATTTTATTTAATTAATTCCCGTTATTTATTGACATTGTATCTGGTAATTATTACTATCCCGGTTTAGCGAAATATATATAATTTATAAACGTTATGGGTACCATGTTCGAACTGAAACATGGTGGCTGGCTGCGTTTCATTTTTTTTAAGCGTTTGGTTCGGCCGGTTAGGCAGGTGATCGTTCTAGTTTTCGATTACTTCGAAACGGTGACAAGTTTTATTGATTTTAAAAAATTTCAAAATCGCTGTAGTGCATTGCCTATATTTAACGACCATGGATCATGTTAAAATAAGAAATTAGTTATCGTGGCTCTTAACCTTTACTCGTGATATGTGCGCAATTTAAATTTCAAATAAAAATGAAAAAAGTTTCGCCATACATTATGTTCAATGAATATAATATATAATTTTAACAGTTTTTCTTTGAGCAATGTTAATTAGGACATATGTTTCACAATGATATATATAATTCTGTAAGCATGGTATTAATTTTTAATATTATAAACATTATTTGGTAGTACTAACGAAGTTTATTAAAGTATAGAACCCTATCGTTTTGTGATTTCGTAATTTAAGCACATTATAATTGTTTTTATAAGTTCAGCTTTATTGTAGTTACAAAAAAACTATTAAATGAAAGAAATACAAAATTCTATGTTTAAAAATTATTTAAATAGTGGAGCAATAGTTTTCATTAATTTAATTCGCTTAGTTTTAACAAAGGTTTGAAAAATTGCGGAAATATTGTGCGATCATTTTTAACCATAATTTAATTCTAATCACTGCCTCTAATTTCTGCTTCCGATATGGAGGTGCAAAATTTCATACAAGATTTTTGCCACATTTTTAAATTTAAAAAAACTAAAAAAGGTGGAATAGAAATGTTTGATTTTCCAAGAATATTCTCGTAACCAAAACGGAGCATACAAAATTCATTCGCCCTCAAATCCATCATATCAATACTTCGTGTCCAGGGGTTGCAGATGGGACTGAGTCACCACCAGTAGTGGTAGCGCGCCGCGTGCTGCGAGCCTGAATACATATTCATGAGGATGAAATATCCGCCGTGTCGCTAAGCTTTCCCTTTCCTGCGGCCTACGGTCCCGGCTGCTAGAACATCGTTTGTCGAATTTTGTTGAGTGAAAACATTTGGACACGGAATTGTACGACACAGAGTTGAATGTTTAAATGCTTAACAAACAATCATTGTGATATCCACTCTGTGTGTCGAATTTTACCTCATAGTTCCATTTTCTAAGTTTTGAATGACTCACTTCTTTGTTAATCGTTGTGGCTGACCCAAAACACATAAAAAATAATCTAAGTAGCTCGTCTCACTGAACTTCAAAGTCACGGCAAACTTTGGTAAATATAAGAAGTTGGACAAATAATAACGATTTCCAATTATATCTTTCCATATATCTCGCACACCTTATATATGGACGAAACCTGAAACGATCTCTTGACATAGTTGATATAGATACTGTTTAAGCTAAAGTATCCCATCTTTTGCCTTTTTTCATTTACAGGCAATAATTTAAACCAATTAGCCCCATTTTTTTCAAATTTTGATTTACGGCTAACAATTTACTCTGGAAAAGGACAATTTTCAGGGTTTTTTAGATTTTCGTCCATATTAAAAAAACCCTGTATATAATAGAAACAATGCATGAAATGAAAGTTAAAACATTTTGTCGATCGGGTTAACAGTTTTAGAGAAAATTAACTTTTTCTGGAAACTAAAATAATAAAAAAAATCAAAGTTTTTAAAAAAATACTTTGCGGTATTTGATTGGGCACAACTTTAAGAATTTGTTAGCTGCAAGCTTAAGGCACCTATTCCATTCCATTAGGCAAAAACTTTAAATACAAAGTTTTAGCTGTCTACTATATTTTGGTGTAAAACAAGTTCACTTTTGAATCACAATCTTCTAATTATTGTAAATTTTTGTTAAAAGAGAAATCCAATTTTTATTTTTTTTGCGAATACCTGCCACACCCTGTACATATTTGAAAATTATTACACATACACACGTTATTACTAGACGATAAAACAACATTTTCTTTAAATATGTTCCCCAATTTCAAATGTTTTCTTAATTCTTATGTATTTAACCAATATTTTAATTATTTTAAAAGTTTTTAATTCTGTTTTTAAAATTTTGCGAGACTCAATTAATTTTAGTTTAACATGCCTCAATTTATATAATCTTATTTATTTATTTACTTATCCGGAAATATGAAGATTCTTTAATTCCATAAATTAAGTTATTATTAGGTATGGTCATCATCTCACAAATAGCAAAATACCAACCATTTTAGTTCAAAGAATTTCTTGTTACAGTTGTCAGCAATTAGTATTACCATGTATGACAAAGACAATAATCCAAATTAATACCTCACTCTAAATAAAATTTATTTCACAAAATTTAGCTTGGCTGCACTACAATACTCAAACCAAACTTAAAACGAAAATATTCATTAAAATTATTTCGATTTAATATAGAGGCCACCCGTGTGGCGTGTGTTTCTTTCTTGATAATCAATTCTAACCTCTGAACATCGTCGATTAGTGGACACCCGGTACAGTTGAATTCAATTTCCGTATGCTTTTCATCAGATATGTACGTTTATACCTAGTTTCACGGAACAGTAGCAAATAATACCTCGCGCGCTCTCTCTGCGCCGATATTCAATCTTCCATCTTTAGAAAATTAGATCTAATTTACAAAACGTTCAATTTTACCATATAATAATTGCCGGGCAAAGTGAATCGCCTTAACATCATACGGTAGCTGATAAAAGTCTCAAATTAAATGTAATCACTTATAGAAAGGCCGATCATTTATACGGCGTGAGCGCAGATCGCCTTCGCGTTAATAATTTACGTGGAACTTTATTATCTCTCGGTCTCTTATTCGCTGTGGCGTATGATAGGAATGGGATAACAATCCTACTTTTACAGCTCATGAGGTTTTAAAAGGCAGCAGGGATACACTTCATTCAACCTATTATCCGCATTATTCCTTTGCTATTAAACGTGGTGGTCCGTTTGTAGGAATGAAAACGACGAAATTCTTCTCTACACATAAATTATTAATTTTCAGTCGTAAAAGCGTACACCGTGTGCCAAATAAAACGACCCACTATACGATCTGGAATCCAATAGGAGATAATAAAAAAGTTTCTTGCTTGGACTTTCGTGAATATTTAAAATATTATAATTTTGTTGATACAGGGCATTCCAAAAGTGTTCCCTCCGACACCACAACACAATTCTATATGGGGCAGTCAAAATATAAAAAAAACCATAACCTCAATTTCTGCCTAAACTATGAAAAATTCGAATAGGAATTTCTTAAGAAAGTGACCTTCATTTTAACCAAGGATTCCAAAAATGTCGATATATAATGGGTGTTCAATTTAAAATAACAAAGTTGATGTCGGAGGAACACTTTTGGGACACCATGTATCAACAAAATTATAATATTTAAAATCTTCAGGAGAGTCCAAGATACTTTTGTACGAAACTTCTTCATTTGGCACACGGTGTAGATCCGGAGCCCTTAACCTACACAAGAATGGACGACTATGAGGTGAAGGTCTAGCCCTAAAACGCAAAACGACTGAAATACCAATCCGAAATTTACGATATGAAATGCGCGGTGCATGGAGGCTTTGAATTTTTGGCGGTGTAATCGGGCGTTGAAATTTTACGGTAATATTTCTCGAATAAAACGAAATACAGATTGAGGGCTCGACAATAAAATAGAGCATTCAAGTATTTTGTTGCCAAACTTGAAGAAACGGTAAGTTAAAAGGAGTCAACAAGACTAACAACCACTATAATAATAGCATTGAAAGGTGCACTGAGAATAGGAAAGATAAATATACATAACAAAAACTTAACAATAAACCCTGATTTACCTAAAAGGTAAATTCATAAGAGAAAATAAATGCATATTTAAAATATAGAAGCAAAATGACACATTAAAAACACTTAAACTATATATAGACAATAAACAGCGAGCACTATTTTTTTTGATCAACCAAAAAAACTTGAACTAATGAAAACGTAAAGGTTAACTCAGTAAGGATGGAAGAATGCGCAAAATACTTCAAAAATGTTCAGACAGACAAAAAGGTCAGGATAAAATGCTAGCCTTCGGATTCAACAGAATAATTGAAGAAGGGAAAGTAGAAGGGTCCAGGCGGGTAACCGAACCTCGTAAGGTATGGTCTGCTCATAGATATAAGAAAGTGACCAATTGCTTTTGAATGGCATTACCCAAGGGTTGTCATTAACATACAATGCAACAAGAGTATTACCTAAAGTTTCTGAATTTAAATTCAGGTAAAATTGTGGTCCGTAATAGAAAATAATTTTATACCTACCTGTGTTTAATATTCTTTGGTTTGGTATACTACTTAGTTTAAGTTTATTAGTAATTTAGTGTATCACAGGAGATGCTTCCTCCCAAATGTAGAAAACACTATTCTATTGAGACTAAGGAAGTTATAAACAATCTTTATTTGACTCTCATTGAACATGGTGCCAGCAAACAAGCATCTTTAGAAGAAACGTCACATTGACGAAAATACCAACATCAACTGTATGGAAAATTGTGAATAATCCCATTTCAGCGAGGAAAAAAAGAAGCGATGCTGACATTTTTGTAGTGTAGATGAAAGTGAATCAAAGAAATGTTCGGCTCGCTTGTATTCAAGTTTCTATACACTCGAAACTTACGCACGAGCGAACCGAACCTAATAGAATACGTAGAGTACATTCTGGAGAGCCGTTTTTAATTTCAGTTTGTTTTTGACGTCGGGAAGTAAATTGTTTTCAAAGATAAGAAGTAAAGACGAAGGCGCTGGTGGCAAATGGATGGCAAGGATGTCGCCGACAGACTTTGAATTTTTTATCAATTTTACTGATTCGAAAATAATGAAACAAAATACCATTATGAGAAAGGCTATTTCAGTACAAAATAGATTGGCAGTGACATTGCGGTTTCTGGCAAATGGGGATTCGTAAAGCAGTTTGCAGGATCTTTTTAAAATTTCTAAACAATCCTTACGTGTTATAATTCCAGTGTTAGTGGAAGAATTAAAAGACAACAAATTTATTTCACAATTTTTACACGTTGTTCAGTCGTATATTGCTCCATGACTAATTTTGTTTATGTTTTGAGGTTAGAAATCTCATATAATAATAATAAAAAATATATAAAAAATATTTCAGATTGTAATGTGCAAACTCTTATTGAATCACCCGTTAGAAGTAATTCTGTGGCTGAGGTGACGCACGGAGACTTGTGATGTGCGTAAAGGTTCTGATGTTGCTGTTATTGGCTATGAGAATTTAAACGCAATCTCCGGTTTACTGGGTACCTGAGAAAAACAATAGCCTAGTTCACCGAGTTCGAAATATTGTGGATTTTCACAACACCTCTTTTTTCCGATATTTTTCTATAAATTCCTTCTATAAATTTCTTTCTACCACTCTACTTTTACAAGAGCCGCACTCTCCTGCATGTAGATAGGTGGTGTTTACAAGACTAAACAATTACAAAGTTCGACGGGTTCGGGAAGGTTTCTTTGATGGTTCGCCACTTTGCCGACAACCGAAAAATTTTAACACAGCATTTTGATACAGGATGCGGTTCCGAATGCCGCCCAAACTGAACATAAAATGATAGGCGAGCAGGTTACGTTACTTACGTTAGGTTCAGTTACCCGTCTGGACCCGGCTTTAAGCATGCAAATATTTAGGAGTTTTATGTAACAATCCACAATATCTACCAAGACATGACAAATCAAATAAGAAGATCGGCAACCACTGTAGTGCGGGGAAATAGACTCTTCGGATTGGAGACGAAAACGAAACAGGCACCAAGAGCAGATGAGATGAAAAAAAGACTAGACGAGAGTAAGAAACGAAGATATCCATCCAAGATCTAGTAAGATGGGGAAGAGACAAAACAACGAATTGGAACACAGACCAGCAAAAATCACAAGAGATGGAAAATCTTAAGGGAAAGTTCACCAGGAAAATCGCTAAAAAGATGACCACGTAGGTTGTCATCTGAGTCACAAATAGGGCTAAATCAAACACAGGTCCTAAACAGGAATAGGGTATCAAAACAAATAGAATACTGTACTGGATAGAAATTTTAATGCAACCAAATGAAAAGAAAAGCCTTTTGTATAGATATCCAGGCAGGTTTAAAAATGTCTGATTCGAGGTTACTTCTTTGGTTACAACATAAACGTTTAATACATAAAATGTAACTGGAATTTTTATTATTAATTAATTTTAATTTTATATCATTCGGTCACAAATATTAAAATAGTATAAATATGCTCGTAGAGTTCTTTTTTATTTTGTTTCCTTTTTTTCTAATTGAAGAAAATATAAAAAAGTCTAAATATACATATTTATATATATTTATTTAACGTATACAGTATCAGTTCAGATAGCAAATGCAATTACAAATTAACATTTGACTTCCTTTATTGGTCCATTCTCGTTGTTTCCAATGAATAACAAAAAAAAATTAAAAAATGGTAAAGAAAACAATTTTTTTTTACAAATGAATTGAAATAAATATAAAATAAACAAAAAAATCAAATTGAATATATTATTTGCTTTCTCCCATGTACAATATTTTTTTAATATACCCCGTATATATATATATATATATATATATATATATATATATATATATATATATATATATATATATATATATATATATATATATATATATATATATATATATATATATATATATATATATATATATATATATATATATATATATATATATATATATATATATATATATATATATATATATATATATATATATATATATATATATATATATATATATATATATATATATATATATATATATATATATATATATATATATATATATATATATATATATATATATATATATATATATATATATATATATATATATATATATATATATATATATATATATATATATATATATATATATATATATATATATATATATATATATATATATATATATATATATATATATATATACATACATATCCCGTATATACAAAAATAACGAAAATGTCTTAAACCGGATACCACTTACATACAGAAGAATGTAGGGCCAACTCGACGTGATTGCAAGAACGTGAGTTTTTGCAGTCTCGGGACAGACGCAATTATCCCATTCCGGAAAACAACAATTCAATAATTGCAAAAAGTATTCCTCTACATCGGCCTAAATTGTAAACGCCGTAAATCCCAATTAAGGCTGTCCGGCCAGAGCGGATGAACTCACAATGCGGGGGGCACCAATCCAACAACTGATTGATTCGACTGAAGCACATGTCTACCGTTCGACGTGCATCGTAAATTATTCCAGCTTGTCCCCATCGGCCACCTTGATTCTGCCAGAGACTTCGAACGGTTTTAATCAATGGAACCGGCCGACCAGCGTCAATCGAATCGATTCATGTTTGATAATTTGCAAAAAACTGGGAAACGTTGTACTATTAAAATTACGCTTCTCCGAATGGGGAATATTGAACAAAAAAAGAGACCAACCGCTCACATTATGTCTCGCCTTCAACTCCAACGGTTCTACAACCACGGAAAACAATAACCGCAAACATATTGCCAAGTATTATCCGTTCCATAAAGTATTATCTAATGCTAAGTCCTTTATTCTCGGCTCAGTCGTTTGTTTAGATATAATTCCAATGCAGAGCTCGTGCCAGTCTGCCTCCATCTTATGCATTTTACATGAGGTCCGTTTTGGTCGTAACCTACCCCAACTCGCCCTTATACACCAAACCACCTGATTCTTATTCACTTTTGAGAAGCCATTATTAGCTCGCATTTGATGGAATATTTCCGAATATTTTCTTGATGGCATGAAAGTTCGTAAAGTCAGACAGAAACAGTAACTTGAGGTTTATAATTGTATTGGGCATATTTATTTTGGGCTGGGTCAATTGACTAGTCAAAAAATGTTTTAAATAACATATTGCAATTGTAGAGTGTTTTCTATCATTATTTAATAATAACATGTATTTTATAATCAAGGAATATCCGAACACACAATATCGGCTCCATTTGGTTCTCAGAACAACGCGACGACGACGTAACGCATGATATAAATATATACAAATAAATAACTTTAAATTTCATGGTATTCAATTGACACACAAAAATTTGACCGGTCAATTCCACAACCCTAGGCATACTACACATTTAGCTTCTAAAGTAGTAGTTTTTTTTCAATGGTCGGAACTATTTTTTTGGGATTTGAAATTTCCAGAGTTGATGAATATACTGGAATATCTTTCTTCTTAAACTTTTTTTCTAATTCTCTGAACATAACTGGTTATGGAAAGACTTTATTTATACAATTTATGGCGTTTGGACCTGGAAATATATCAAATATTTTTTTTTGTTGTTCCACATGGTTGCAAAATAAATTATTGAATATTATTCATTGTTAATAAGCGTATAATATGTCTGCTTATATTTACCCAGTTTAGTATCCTTAGGCTACCAACAACGAATATAAACAAACTTTTGTATTTTGCAGAAACTCAAGATTATGGAGTTGTGACAATTAGCAGTTCAGTTCAGTAAGCTCCAGTATAGCACAGTTTGTAACTAGTCTCATACGATTAGTATCAAATAACTCATTTTCTGATGTATCTCACTGCAATTAGCAAAAGCAAAGTACCGATATCGAGCGATGAGATTTGCTTACGTTGTTCCATTTTTAGGTCCAGATTCGACCTAGAAACAAGAAAGATATATTTTAATTTTAGTCACGCTAGAAAAATTGTAATCCATTAAATTTAATACAAGTGTGACAACCAAGATCAGAAGGTTGTTGGGTACCTGATTGGACTGGGATACTATACACATCACCCGTGCATATCCTACTAAAAATCCCGTAATTCCTAAGAGAACGACTTAAAAAAAAATAAGTTATTGATGGATTCAAGTAACATAAAATGTATCAATGCAAATATTTTGCTGGCATATTTTTATTAGGTAGTATATTATTTGACAGATGATCTTTGACTAAAATTCCTTGTAATTATAGTTCATTTCAGGAAGGTCCATATTTGCGTCGTCAATACCAAAATCGTACGAGGACGTCCGTAAAACGTCCTCGGAATATCTAACGGGACATAGCGACTGTTTCAGCTAAAGGACATCCCTAAGGCCTCTCAAGGATGTTATGTTACTAATTGGAACGGCCACAGTATATCAGATACTTACGTCCGTGGGATGTGTGTTAGGCCATTCTAAGCATGTCCAGTTATACTAGTTGAGACGTCGTTAGTATATCCGACTTTGAGGATATAGATATACCAGTGAACTTTACTTATTAGGTTATTTGGTTGGTTGGTTGTACGACTACAAAAATTCTATCCCAGTATTTGGTAATTGCGTGTGATGGGATTAACCTATTGGTTATGGTTGGTGGAGTCATCACTGGAATAGCAGTTATGTAGTTACGAAAAAATTATGGCTATATAATATAGCAAAAATATAGAGCAACTTAACCTAAAGTATCTTAAATATAGAGTAATATACTATAACTTCAACTAAACTGTAAAAGAATAACTAACATTTGACAGGTTTTCTGTCATCCTTTGGTGAAAGTAGCTTTTTCAGAGAAGCAGCTATTGAATTCTCACATTCCTTATCCGCATCTGAAAATATTTTAGTTTTGAGAAAGACTACTACTTTAGAAAGACTGTAATGTATAAAAAAAATAAAAAGAACGAGACTGCAAACCTACATCTGCGTTTTACGTAAAGGCTTGAATTGACGGTGATAGTATTGTCACGAAAGTGATCTTAGATGCTGGTCTCCACGATGATGCCGTATTTCATTTCATTAAATACAAAACTCATTAAACTCTCATCGGTAAGGGGTCTACCGGGAAAGGTACTACAGCGGGCAAAAAAAAAAACAGAACAAATATGACTTTTCAGTTTGACAGTAAAAGCCTATTCTCATGCAATATTTTTTGTCAACCTAAAAATTTTCCTAGTTTTTTTTTGCTCGTGATGGTACCTACTATCACCATGAAAACAAACCTTAAAAAATTGGAAAAACCTTTTCATGAACTATCCCAACAACCATTGTAATGTGATAAAAATATACTAACTATACTATATAATTAAAAATATAATTTTGCTCTGGGGGAATTTCTCTAACATTGTTTACTTACTTTTTATTAAACTTCTGGATTCCTCCTGCGTCGGTTTTTGCTTTGTCGAAATTGCTGACGTTTCGCCAATCATCCTGTTGGCTTCTTCAGAGCTTGACTGAAACTGGCTCGTATATTAGGAAAAGATTCAAGATATTCTTACAGACGGATCATATCGTGAACTGTTATTAAGGCCTCTTCTCTATCAGACTCCGTTAAAAAATCTGTTACCTCTCATGACTCTACGGACTCCGAAAGATTTACAAACCAGGATTACCCCTTCGACCTATTGTCAGCACCATTGGTTCTCCAACATTTTCTCTAGCAAAATATCTAGGCTCCTTATTAAAACCTCTTACAGGAGAACTAGTTCCTTTCACTTTATTGAACAATTAAAAAGCATTGAATTAGATCCACAAGATATTCTAGTTAGTTTCGACGTAGAATCCCTCTTTACCAAAGTTCCTATTCCTGAAACTCTCGACATCATTTCAGATATATTAAGTACGAGAATCTGAAACCAAACTTTCTCACCTTAATTGAAAAATGCTTGTCTGGAACATATTTTTCTTATAACGGTCAAATTTTTGAACAAATGTCGGGAACAGCTAGAACTCCACTATCATCAGTCATGGTGAATATATTTATGGATGCCTTTGAGAAGAAAGCTCTCGACACCTTTCATTTAAAACCAAAAATATGGAAACGCTACTTCGATGATACATTTGCTATTTGGCCTCATGGTCAAGAAACCCTAGTAGATTTTCTTAGATATTTAAGCTCTATACACCCTAGCATACGTCTTACCATTGAGTTGGAAACTCATAATAACCTTCCATTCTTAGATAATCTTATCAATAGAAAATCAGACCTAACATTGGGTCATAGTCTTTACAGAAAACCTAGGCACACAGACTGATACCTTAATGCATGGTCACATCGCCATCCGGCCCATAAATCATCGGTTATCAACTCCCTTGTTTACAGAGCGGTAAAACTATCTCAGCCTGAGTCACTGAACCACCTTACCTCTTCTCTTCTCTGTAATAATTTTCAAATTAAAGATATTAAGCGTTCCATCAAAAAATACACTTCACCACAACCTTCCAATAGCAATGAAGCCGAAAGCAATCCTACACTAGGCACTGTGGTCCTGCCTTACATTCAAAACATTAGTGACTACATGTCAAAAGTTCTAAAGAAGTATAACGTCAAAACCAGATTTACCACTTGTCCAAAAATCTCTCAAAATCTTCGGTCCGTTTTTAGCATTCCATGCATATGCGGCAAAGAATACATTGGAGAGACCGGACGAAAAATATCAACTAGACTCAAAGAACACGAAAGAGCCTTACGAGTAAGACAAATAAACTCATCAGCTGTTCCCGAACACACTCATGAAACCGGACATAAAATTTTTTTCAATAAAATAAAATTCTTGCCAACGAAAAATCCGAGAGTCTATAGAAATCTATACCATTATGGGAATCAGTCATCCGAGAGAGTGTTTATGCTACTCGTTTACCTCCCCCCAGTTTAGTTCTGTGTGCCTAAATTTAACTGTTCAAAAAACATGAAGAGAAAGTGAATTTTATTTTTGTTTTTAAAAACAATGCAATAAGATACGAAAAGAAGTCTAGAATCAAAAAAGATATGTAATCTAAAAAGTGTAATATAAGCATATAGGTTACAAAAATGTCAGTTTTATATTAACTCTGTCCAGCAATCACTTCTTAAAAAAAGTACCAACTAAGCAAACTATAATAATAAGCATAATATATATTTTATTATATTATATTTCTTATAGTTTGTTTATATCACATTTACGTTCTATTTATTTTTAAAAAGTCTAATATCTACTTACCAAATATAAATTTGGCCAATTTTTATTTTGAAAATTTCTCATTTTTCTTCATGCCCAACGAATTAAATTTTATTGCAAGTTCATTTGAAATCAGCGGGGCTAGAGCTTGTTTTACAAACTCACAACTGCTGCTGCTGCCTGATCTTGCTATCTCATTGACCTAGCAAAATAATAAAAAAGAAGGCATGATGTTGGCAGACTACACAACAGTGGTTCGTTTTGGCGAGAATTTATCAAATCTTACGTTATATATTACCATAAGCCGAACAGTGTTGCCAAATGGGATCTTATACAAAATATATGCAATATTATATTGGCCAAAACTAGTGGCTAAATTTTCTATGAAGATGCCTGTTAGCTTTAACACCGCAAAAATCAGGAACAGAAGAACGGTGTTTTGTATGTAAGATGTCACCATAAACATATCCGCTAAAGATAAATTATCAGATTGACCTTTAAAAACACCGGCTTCGTTAATTTTCAATACTTTCCTTTTGAAACTAAACAGAAGATAACAAATCAAGCGACAGGATCAAGACTAAAATTAAAATTAAAACCACCAAGACGAACGCGTTGTTGTTCGCTAATGACTTCCCTATGCTATCGTCCGGCTGTCGCGTTGTCTTACGAGCGAATTGACGTCACAGCCGGTCACAGTCAATGACAGCGTGTTTCAAAGAGGATTTGAATTTTACAATTTTTGATTGCTTGTGTTTCTTACATGAAACTACGAAATTATTTTTGGTGACCTGTGGTTCTTTTAATAGTCTATTGTCTTATCTTTTTTAATAAAAGCAAATCCTCAAAAATAGAATAAAACAAAACTGTGTTTAGATTGTAAACACTAACCCTCTTAAAAGGAATGAAGGGTATGAGTTTGATTTTATAGAAATATTTAATTTCTCTTTCCTTTAAGAATGTTTTAACCCACCTAGCTATCGACTGTATATATAATCATATTTTAAAATGCTTTTAAAGCAAACATTTGGGAAACGCAGGACGCACAGTCTTAAACAGTAATTACATTCATAATGTCACTAAATCGTTTTGTTATTTTTATATAAACATACTGAGTTGGCAGAAAATTGAAACCATAGTTTTTGTAAATATTCCAATACCGAACTCCATAAAATATTATATATATGTCACATTATATATAACAATAAACGCAACGTTGCTTTGACAACAATAGAAACCCGTCTTCTAATTCCTTCTGGATAGGCGACAGAGCAGCTATCGACATTCCTCCCGAAAACTTCAATTGAACTTTGACGTGATAACGCGCGATCCTATTGACTCTTTCAACTCTTTGAATGAGGCAAATAACTCGGCGAAAGTATTCATTTAATTCCCGAGTACATCATTAATCATTCTCACCAAGCACGAGCATAATAATTGCGAATAGATAGGCCCATAATTCGAGTCTGAGTGAGTCAACCGGCAGGCGGACCAAACCAGCTATTTGAAGTCGTCGCGACGTTGCCAGAGCGATTCATATCTCGTTCGACGGCAAATTTTGTTGAAAACGCCCAAGTGTCGAGTATTTTCTACTAGTTATAAAAATATGTTCTTATTCATAATCTGACTTTTGTGTGCAATTTTATACCTGCGGTACTTAAAGTTTCCTCTTTTTTTGCATCCTTACCAATCCCCGTATTCTGGATTAGTAACGAAAAGAAGGCAGAAGAGAAATGTTGCCGTTTGAAATTGGGAAACTTATATGTCATTATGTATATTCCGAGACTCAGTCGAAGATACTTTGAAAATTGCAACGCTTGGCAACGTAGCATTTACCAACTTTTGCCCGCAAATAACTCGACGGCGACGACGTGAAAGGGGTTACCGGCTGGTATTAAATGATTATCAAGCTGATACGGAGCATTTGTCATGCTGTCAGCTCTGCACTATGACTCAAGTGAGCGGTTTATCAGTGAGATACTCATAAGGAGGTAATTTGCAGTTTGAAATCACTAATTCGAAGAGGATATATCCGAAATTGGAAATAGACATTGAAGAAATCGATTGTCTAGTCTTCATCTTTCTCTAGAAACTACTACTGGAGTCCACAGACAATACAAACTAGTTCCTCATTTCTAATTACGTCAAAATATAACGACGCAATTGCAAAACTCGAACCAAAGAGAACTTTCCCGTAATAATAATATTTCAAGTAAATTTACAGGGTATTCACTTCGATGTTTTTCCTTCGTAACTTCTGCTAGCGACGCACAGGGTCCTCCTTATATAACGAATGCTGCTTCGAGACTGATTTATGGCCGTCGTTTTCAAATGGCGACCTGAAATAGTCCACGCTAACAGAAATAAAGAAAGAGAAATAGAAAAGAGACTTGTTTTGTGGGCCACAAATCATTCGTCAAGTGCCTCGCGGATGATTCAAGTTTATCCTTATGGCGCTTTCGGAATTTAATTCTTAAAGTTTGGGCGGTTTTATGGTTAGGGTTTGGAGACGTGCGTCACGTTGAATAGATACGGGTTTGGAATAAAGTAAATTTTATTATATAAATTTAAATTGATCGCCTTTCTGTTCGGTTGAGGAGATTTAGGAGCATTAATTTTCTCGACGCTCATAGAAAATTGTAAGCGTCGATACAGTTTATAAAGTGACTTCAAGCCAGTCACAACCATACCAACTTATTATACTTTGATTCACCATTCATTCTTAACCTCTTTCCATTTTCTCACACATTTTTTTGTGCATTATGTGTAATTTTGGTGGCTTTGTTGTGATAATATGGTAGACATATTTTTGTGTGTATCTCTTGTGATAAGTGATTTTTCAGATCATAATAGTACCTTCCTGGAATAAAGCGCGTTGAAATGGAAGCTTCCCTATTTGCTATTTCTTATATCAAGAAGATGTTTACTTTGAATAAATTGTATATATGGCATTTAACCCGTGTGTGCTTAATTGTTGATCTAGCAAAAAGTTCTGAATTCATAAATGGGTTGTCTCAGCGCAGTATCTCATAGCGAGTGAAGATGATAATTTTTTATAAAGAAATTTCTGAGATTCTGAACAAATTCTCCGTTTTCCATTGAAATTGTGTTGTTGGTTTTGATTAAAGATCATTACGCTTTTAATTTACTCAAAAACGCAATAATAAGTGCCAGTCCACAATTACGATCAGTCGCGTTAATATAAAAAAACTCACGAACTATGAAAATTCTGTATGAACTGGCAACGTAGCACCAATCTTATAGTCGTCCCCTTGTCCAAGTTCATTAGGACCGCCAATCCGCATGCAAATGAGCTTTCGATTCGCATTAATTAGGCGGCGGGGGCGGCTCGCCCGCCCTACCGCCCCCGCCCCTCTCGCACCGCCAACCCTTGAGACACTGTTGCCAATAACGGAGTCGGACGGGGTAAATAGAGACGGCCGAATGTCATTCGAGCAAGGGGTCTTTCTACGGACTGGCGTGCCGCCCCCAAAAACAGAGCATCGCGACGCTCTCGGGTTGTGTAAATAGAGATAAAGCAGGTTTAATTTGAGTTTACTTTGTGCCGTTAATTAGTTTCGGGCTAATTTTCAATCTGAAAGGATGCTGCGCCGGTAAATATAGAAAGAGAAATTTTTTCCTTTTTTTTGGGTTCGAGGAATATCGATTTTGTATTATTATGGGTTTATTTTGCCATCGTACAGAATCGCTGGTCTTAACTAAATAAAAGCAAATCGCTAAAGTAAAGAACAACATAAATTTGCATACCGTCGTTATATTTTGTTCATCTTCGTTATTGTTAGTGCGTCCAAAAGTTTATTAAACTCTAATTAAAACCTTATTTGAGAAATCCTATAATACTAGTACATTATCTATACGTTCAATACCTCATAGAAAATATATGAAACATTGAGTTCTCTCATAAGTAACTGATTAATTTGATTTCTTAAACAAACCGCATGCTTGATTTTAGAGATTGGAACTGAAGTAAATATTACAAAAAGGCATGCCTATCAGTAGAATTTTAGGGAAGATTTTGACTTGTCATTCAAGTTAAAACAATTTATTCACGCCAAATATTTATTAGGAGGAATGTTCACGTATGCCTCAAAGTTGGTTTCTGGACTACAAATAACTACAAATTTATAATTTTGATTAATGGTAATATGATTTGCCCTACTCGGGTCCTTTAGTCACGCTTTTGGGAGCGATGTTTTCGGTAGACTTTAGCCACGTATGGTATTTTGAAGTTTGTCACTTCCAAATGTCACGTCAAATCACCCAGTCAGTGTATTCATGCTGTTCTGTAAAAATGTACCCGAAAACCTCTTCATTTATTAAACACTAGCCGTACTTACATAGGTGGAAATTGAAAATACCGCCTGCAGTTCCAGTTAGCTATGGCTGAATCCTTTATTACATGTTTTATGGGATTTCTAATTTCGAAAACGGGGACGCTATAAGTGCCAAGGCACTTGCAACTAATTTTCACACTTAAAAATTGATTGTAGAATTAAATATTAAAAAATTTAAATTATACAACGTACTCGGACAACAGTTAAACAAACAAATTTAAAATTTTCTGCGAATGATTATTATAAATATTTTTGTTATTATTTGGCTAACTGGACAAAGATAAGCAAACAGTTATATATTAGATGTTCATTTTTGACAGGGTTTAATGAGTTTGCGACAAGCCGTTAAATGTGACGAATAAATAACGGAAAAGGTTCTCCGCAGATTAATGAAATTTAGTTATGGAATGGAAATGTATATTAGCAGGCAATTACATTTTAAATAGTTTAATGTAAAGTTGCAGGTTGCAAAATTTTAATATAAAAATGTGTGATCAGGTTTGTGCGAGTTGCATCTGAACTGTAATGTAATATTAAAAAAAATATATGGTTAACGTGACTTAAATATTCGAATTTGTATTTAGTATGCAGAAACATCCAATGAACATATTGGTCTTCTTTCGATATAAGACTAATTCAAAGTCGTTTTTATAGTAAATATTTTCATAACCCTTTTATAAATCCCGTATTCCTTCCTTGTTTTTACAGTGTCCACTATCTCTGTTTTTTTCTATTCCCTTCCATCTTTGTTCGTTGTCAATGACTCCATTCCGTATAGAAGGATTGGGAAAGCATAACATATGGCTTTTGATTTGATATTAAGTGTGATATTTACATTTCAAGAGCAGCATACTTTTCCCTTATTTTTAATAGCTCGACTTATTCTGGATCGTTTACGCGAGTGTAACCCAGTCTCGTTCAGCATGGTACCCTGGTATTTGTATGTAAACATACACGCTTCCCTAACACTGGTACTATTAGAAAGAGATTCTTTTGTTCCAGTATATCCGTTCCGGTACCGTAAAACAAGAATTTAGTTAATAAGAAACGATTTCAAATACAATACGAAATAAATTACTTTAATGTCGCACCTATACAAAGGATCCCGTAAACGCTCTTCTATTAAAGCGTTTAAACTATCGCTTGCACGGGCGTTTTCGGCCATTATTTATTTCGTCGTCGTCGCAAAGCCAATATTGACGCCTTAATAGTCGGGATTTGCTTTGCCTGACGCGTCGTTATTTGCAAACAGTGATAAATAACAAACGTCGCCCCACATAATGTTTGATTAGCGCCTTTTTATTTTCATTTCGCTGCGCGTGTCCGGTTGACAGTCCAAATTAATTAAATCAGCATTAAAACTATTTTACTGAGCCGGGTTAAGCCCGTCGGGTACGTGCCGGCCAGGAGTTGCGAGGGATATCGAGGCTTTTTTTAAATCGGTTTTATGCGTATTCTAAAGATGGATTTAAATATTTCAATTGTCGTGCGAGCGTATAACCACCATCCATGCAGGATGTTCGCGGCTAGACAGCTACGACTATAAAAAAAGATTAGCAAGATCTGCTAAAGCTTCCACTATAAAATTAAAATTAAAGGTTAAGTACTTCGTTTCCCAATTTGTACCGGTTGTTCCGGTAAGGGTAACGAGGTACAGTATTAGGGAAACGGAATTTATTGCGAGTTTCTCAAATGGTCACTTTTAAAATTTTAACGATAGTTAAACTGGATACCTAACTAACTAACTAAATCGATTTTTTTTTTAAATTAGTGTGATAGTGTGATACGGTTTTTATTGTTGGGCCTTTATTTCATTATCTTCTGACATAAAGAAGTCTTATCATTACGATTTATTCTATTTTCAGTAAATTTGTTATTCTTGCGATTATGTCTTTTCACTGCTGCAAGTTAATTAAAATGCGGTAAGTCTTTTGGTGACATTTATTTAAGGAAATGTTCGAACACCCTCCTGTAGAGATAAAATAAACAGCATCAAACAAAAAGATTTGCATTTTTTGAAATTTTTGTAGAAATTTGGTTTCAAAATTGAAGCCAATAAACGGAATTTATGACAGATACCTGGGATATTTCTTTTTCAGACCTAGCAAAGTCAGTTCACTAAGAGTTTTGACAATTTCGCTTTGAAGAATTGCACGTTTTCGAAAATAAGTAACAATACAAAATACAGTAAAAACCAATCAATTATTGAAATCTGTAACAAATCGCTCTGCGGGCAGGCACAACTGTAAATGTTGTTAAAGTAGAAAACTGTCCATGTATGATCAGTGCCCGGCTCTTTGGTCTAACTAACCAAATAGGCAGGGCATAATATCATCATGTTTGTAGTATTTAACACTCAAATGTATCATTTTTCAAATTCAAAATTTCAAAAATTTTAATAAACACATGCCTACTTGAGGGTCCCAAAAAAATCAAAGGATCGTTATATAGGTGTTGAAAAAGACTTTTTTCTACTCCCGTCTGTAAAATACTTAATTACGCACCGATCTGGCGGGCGGGAAACGTCACTTTACCAAGTCAGATTCGTTTCCCACGGATCCGAGTCACGGATTTGGGAGCAATCGGATGTTTTCGGAGATATTTTCCTCTCTTTGAATTTTGACGTTTGTCAATTCTGACGGTAATGTTAGTGAATGTATTCGTGTTGTTTTGTGAAAATATAAACAAAAACTAACAGTCGCAGAACAAGCATAGTATGCAACACGGTAAACTTTTTAAGTCACTCGTTTAATAAACACTCGCTCCGCTCGTGTCAAACTCGTGAGTCAAATGCCGTTTACCGCACTTGCTGCATACCATTTTATGTATAAACAGAACTAGAAAAATGATCTAACTAACCAAAATTAACCAAAACGATTTTAAATCAAGAAGAATATTTAAGTTTTAATTTCTTTTTTAATTTTTCTTTAGTTTTATTTTTTTTTGTGGCATTTACTCCCTATTCATAAGATGTTTTTAAGAATGTGCGTACAGGAAGTGTTTTAAAGTTAGAATTTTTTGAAAAAATAAAAATTGATAATAGGAAAATTGAAAGAAAATTAGTGAAACTTTATTTCATTTTCCGAAAACCCGAAATAAGCTAACAAAATTTATATTTCTCTATGGAAAAATATGCGGAAGTCAATCAAAGTGAAAAATAATATTTAATAAAAAATTATTGCATAATTACCATATTCCTATATGGTATATATTCAAGTTGTAGGAATTACTGAATTAGAACGTCCAATATTTTAAAAAACTTTTAACCGTGTTTAACTTATACTATATTCTTTTTCTCTCTTCATTTCAAGAAAATCATCACCGAAGGGAGAATTAAAGACGCCTTAACACTTTTAACCATGCTCAATTTATACTGATATCAAGTACAGTATCAAATGTTCAGCTAAGTTTTTGACATTTTGTGTTTACTTTCCCTGGAAATGTTTATTTCAAAAAATCTTAAACTATATAAGGTATAATAAAAAAAATGTTTGTTTAACAGGTCAGAGGGTCAGCCCTAATTATTTTTTTAAATAATTTATGTTTAAGATAGCAGCTTATATGGGTGTCTACTAAAACGAGATTACAAAAATTTTCTTTTTCACCTGTTATGCGAGTTGTTACCTAAAATTAGCGGTGAATATATTTTGCTGGGCCTAAAATATAAATAAACCTTTTTATAAAGTAGGTTTCCAGACTTTTTCGCTTTTAAAATGCAGGGCATACACCATATTTTCTAAACCTGTTAAGATAATGGAAGAAAATTTAATACAGTTGCTTTCGAAGGCCTTGTATGGAGGAGGGCTTGATAAAAATTTGACCCAACTTTTTAGCCGTTGATTTATTGAAATTTTAATTTTCGAAAAATCCACTCAAACTGACCAAAACTAAGAAATATAAATTTGCAAAAAAATTGCAAGCCCAAAAATCAATAAACCTTTGTTGCAAATCAAATAATTGGAAAATGAATATAATTTTGGCAACAAATTAAAAAAAAAAATCTGTACTTTCCTTCCTTTTAATGTGCTTTCTTTCTAAAGCGCTTGTTTCAGACAAAGCATTACTTTAAAAGATAATAACGGAATAACAAGATGTAGCCTTACTTTATAATAAATGCCAAGGAGCACTTGGTTCTTATTAAATCTATGAATTATTCGTTCACATAAAGGCCATAAAAACGATTTTAAAAATGGAAGAGTGGCCTCAGGCTAAACGATACCTGTTGTGCAATAACAGTAGAAGGGTCTGTGAACCATCGAATATAGTCACATTCTAGGCACGGGCGGCAGTTGTTTTGGGATCACTAGCGCTTTGACTGTAAATATTCAAATACAAATTGGGCATAATGGCGACTGAACAAATACACTAGGCTAAATATAAAGTGTTTTCCATGTGTGAAAAATCAATTACCCCCATTGCATGACCTACGGTAATTAAGGGGGTGGTGCACGAAAGAAATGTGTTTGTTATTACGTGTAGTATATGCAGAAAGTGCCATATTTAACCCAGAAATTGCTGTTAGAAAAGTGATTTAGATGATGTATTTCTTTACGTGCCTCAGCGTAACAGTAAGATCTGAAGAAATATGTTCAAATGACGTGCCGTTGCAGTTTTATACCCGAAATTTTTAGTTTTTTAATATCGTTATTCTGAATTTCTTGAATCAATCAGAAATAATGTGTTTATACATTTTTTACATACATTGCTTTGTGCAATATGCGGCTATAGTAATTTAAAAGACATATAGATGGTTATACAACGAAAGCAATGAATGAAATACCACCACTAAGAAATATAAAAAAAATATAAAAAACAGGTTGGGAAATACTTTTATTAATGCTTGCGCCGTAGAAATGAAAGCTTTGAAGTCAAACTGCTTAGAATTAAAATATTTTTTTCAAAATACTTACTAAAATAATTGTTATTTTAACACATCCTTGTTTAAGGTTTTAAAAAATGATTGAAATACGCCATAAAAAAACTGTGCAAGGATACGCTTGGATATTTGAAGCATTTATTCCACTAATACCGTAATTTTTCTTAATTTTTACACGAGCATCAAACCTAATAGTTTAAAAGAGAGAGTTAGCCAATATTTTGTAGAAACATATAAAAATATGGCCAGATTTTCTTGACATTTTGGTGATTCATTTATCATAGCAGTCAATCCTTAGACAAAGTTCTTGAGTTAAATATACTTTTTTATATATTCTATTCTATATTTTGTTAGATAAACCATTTAGTTATTTATTATCAATTTCAATTATATTTTCTAATAACTGAAATTACTTATATTATAAATAATAATATAATATTTTATTTATACATAGATTGTTAATTAACTAAAAATAATAATAATATATTTCCAAAAGATGTATAAATAATACATTTAAGTAAACATACAATGTATATAACAAACAATTTATGCACACACAAACAATATAAAATATCAAAATTCAGTTATATTATATATTATTATATTATATTATAGTTATAATAGCATAATTTTTTTAGATACAAATGCAAATCAAACAGTTGTTTTTGAGAAGTGCTGGTATTTTCTTATACAATTTAATACCAATGAAGTTAATCATAGATCATTTTTATGTCTGGTATCATACATGTGAAAGTCGGAATTTTTCATTTTTTTATTTTCATGGACGTACGTTACGTACGTTAAGCACTGATAAACTGAAGGGAGAGTTAGTATTTTTGTTTCTCTTTTTAAATAATAGTTGCTTACAATGGTCGTTATATTTTGTAGAACACAAAATTCGAACAAGCTTTTTTTGAATTTGAAGAGTCTTCCCACAACAATATGCTATATGCTATCCCGTTAATGAAGTTACTAAATTAAAACGTTAAAGCCGTCTCCTGAAAAAGAGACAACCTCTGACTCCTTTTCATTAATTTTAAGACGATTCGAACGAAACCGCTCATTTGCATCAACAATCGCCTAAGTACTTGCAGATACTGGATACATATTCTTGTGTCATCTGCATAAAAATAAAAAAATATTTGGAAAAGAATTGGACCCAGTATTGAGCCTTGTCGCACCCCAAGCGAAATAAATTGTGGTTCAGAAACATCACCGTTAGATAACTAATTCACTTAACAATTTGAATAATCGGGTAGTTTTTATTTATTTGCTGCTTGATTGTTGATGATTTTCCATGTTAAACACCAACAGTTTCTACCGAAGTATAATTGGCTGTTTGTCCGATGTTAATGTTAGAGGGGTCCGTTGACTAATAAAACGGTGGGAACAATTTGACAAAACTGCCGAAATATGTCCCTTTTTCTAAAAACGGAATCCGGAAATCTCACACGTAGTTATATTTTATGTGGATCTGCTTGCGAGTAATTCACCCCATAAACGTCAACGTTTTCTATTGTCTCGCGCCGGATTTATTATTTATTTCTTGGACTTTCCTCCGAATTTGCCCCTAATCCACGCAATGACCCGTATGTAATAATATATCCGGCAGTGTGCGAAAATAACTCATTACCACTGAATATTTCCCTGCACAAACGCGGAAACCGAACAATAACATATATAACGTCGTTATCGAAAAAATATATATATGCCAGAAATTATTTTGGCACCCGACACTCTTAATGCGTTCCGGCCCTAACTTGGGGGACAGCAGAATTTGCATGGAAGTGTTTATTTTATGTTCTTTCTATTGAAGATTTTTTTATATTCCATAGTACACCTTAACGACCAATTTAGTTTTACGTAAAAAACATCATGAAAAATGCAGCTTGCATTGTGAGAAAAACTAATACCCATGATCTATACTTTGCTAAAGATAAAATTGTTTTCGCTAGAAGGATGAAATAATATATTATGCAGCAAGTACGGTGAACGGTATTTGAATCTCGAGTTTATTTGGCGCGTATTGCATACTATACTTTTTCTACGACCTTTAGTTTTTGGTTACATTTCTGACATGACCGTCAGAATCTCCAAAATCTTAAGATTGCTCCCAAACGCGTGCGGAAATATCCCAGAAATATCCGAAGTGGCTCGAATCCGTGGGACAGGAAACTCAAGCTGTAAAGTGACGCTTTCCGCACGCTAGATCGGTGTATAATTAGGTATTTTACAGAAGGGAATAGAAAAAATATGTTTGGTATCTTTTTACAAAACTTCTGAATTCCTCCTGAGTTGAATTTGCTAACGTTTCGCCAATCATCCTGTTGGCTTCTTCAGAGCTTAATTCAAACTGAAGAAGCCAATAGGATGATTGGCGAAACTTTAGCAAATTCGACTTAACAAAAACCGACCCAGGAGGAATCCAGAAGTTTTGTAAAAAGTATTACAGTAGCCTGTGGATGTTTCTTTAAAAAATTAAGTTTGCTATCTCTAGCTCGTTAGACGAACAAGCTCAGCTTTGGTCAAGTATGTGGAAGTATTTCTTTTTTCCACAATTTTGTAATATACAAACCACACTCTGTTTAGTTTACTTCTTCCAGAACAGAGAAATTGAAAACTCGAACCTTTAAATTTGTAACAAACAATTAGCCAAAATTTTAAGGAGACCAGAGAAATTGGGTTCATAACCGTCCCGTACAAATATCACAGAAATAGAGCACGCAATTTACAACAATTGATCTGCTTTCTTATGGACTGAATTTTTAGCAAACCAATCTTTAAGATCTAGAAGTTATTTGTTAAAAGAATGTCAAGTAAAGTAATATAATATCAACATTAGCATTAAGTCAATCCGTAGTTTATACCTAACCATTAGAGATAAATAATTATATATAATATATATAGTTTTTCTTTGATTACTACCCATATAGCATATGGCTGTAATAAGAGAACTGTCCCAGTAGAGAGGATGCCAAAGTAAACTTTTTAAAATGAAATGTCCCAAAGAATTATATTAATCAAAATAAATATATTTTAATAATATTAATTATCGCCGTTAAAGGGCTATAAGTAAAATTCCATTTTGTGAGGCTGCTGATAGTAGAATTTTATTATTTAATCTAACGTGTTATATAAAACCCTAATTTTTGTTTTCATTCTCGAGATACTTTATGACTTATTTTTCAAAAATTGCAAAAAGTTATTGGATATTTATGACCATTCCCTAATTATTATAAATAGAAAACACCAATTTATTAACACAATTAATAAAACTAAAATAAGAACTAAAAGTGCAGATTTTCACGAAATTATATATATTCACATGACAATTGTTTCGACAACAACGTCTCTTTATCACATTTGATAAAGACACGGTGTTGTCGAAACAATTGTCATGTAAAAATATATAATTTGGTGAAAATTTGAACTTTTAGTTCTTATTTATTTTGATAAATGGATTTCCATCAAGTAAAAGCCAGTTCAATTATATTAATTGTAACTTACGATTTCATTTAATCTACGATTTCTTCAATCATTAGTTTTATACAATATCTTTTAAGTAATTATGAAATTGCATGACTTACAAATTTGTGTTGTTCCCTCTGTTAAGTTGGGTTTATTTAAAATTAGCCGTTTTAAACTACTAACGACGGTTCGAACTGTATGCTGTAGTTTCTCTAACAAATATGGCTTTTCAGAAACTTTTTGATAAGAAATAGCAATGAAAATCACTAATTCTTGAAACTATAGAATTTTACTTTTTTTACCAACCCACAAGTACGCCTGCGTGTGGGCGAAAATTCGTTTGATATAGTCAGGTAAGTAAAAATATCTTGTAAAACAAGGTCCAAACTAAAATTTTACAGGAGACAAGAATCCGCATTTATTTCATTACTTCTTTGAGCTTTTTCTTAAAAATAATACAGGGTCTATTTAAATAAGATTGCGATATGAACATAATTTCAAAATGTTTCATAAGGAAAGTTTTTTATAGCAGCCAGTATATGTTTAATATTCCTTAATATTGGAAGACGTCAAATTCGTACGTCCGATAATATCGTTGGTCTTCCAAGAGTCCTTCCATGCAGTGTAATATCGCCCTCAAACGTGCCCTCCAGGAGTGCGTCCGTATATGGGGATTGAATCGTTACAATAAAACAGTTAATAGACGAGGTGTTGGTGCCCAGGGGGGGTCTCACCCCCCTAGATATGGCTAATTTGAACCGCGGGTCGCCGCAGATAAGTGCACTGGCCCATTGAGTTCCGCTTTTTGTGAAGCTATACTCGACACTTTCCTTGATTGGATTTGAATATCGCACAAAATGGACCAGCTGTGTGCTTTGTATCGATGATGGTTGAGACAAATTTTGATTATTAGGACTGTTTTTTGAATTTAAACATTCTAGATACTGTTTCATTAGAACAGATGGTTCCGTTTACGATGCTCAATTATAAAAGTCGTGGTTCTCAAAGAGGCCATTTTGTTACGATTTAATTAAAAAGTAATTTTAATGATACGAAAATATTAAAAAACTCATTTTATCTAAATGATTTGGGTTAAATGTTAATAGTTTCAGATCGGAATTCTAAAGTTAAACTATTTCCAATTGTTAATGAATCAACCTGTATACATAATTCTCAGTTCGCGTCGCAACAAGTTCAAAATTTGTTAGTAAACTGTCCATCCAGCGCCACAATTTCATAGTTGATAGTTTTAGCTCGTTCTTAGTTTGGTTTTCAATTGCTAGTTTATAAAAGATGTACAGGGTGACTTGCGTTGGGACTTCCATTAAAAGTTCTTGAATACTATGAAATGGGCACCTCTCCAACTATGGTAACCATCAGCATTGCCGGTTCTTCTACATGGAACTAATTTTGAATTACTGTAATGTATCCTACCTCCTTTCGAAAAATCGATGAAATCGATTCTTTTCGAAAGTATACGCTCTCCTCACTAATCTCCAGATCTCGATAACGGTGCGTCCTACAGCATCGCCGTTGGTAAAATTTAATCAGCATTGAAAAAAAAAATATTGTTTTGGTGGTCCGTTCTCCGTTCTCCGAACTCCTTTTTCTGTTCTCTGTGCCAGGACTTTTCGACGATAACTTCCGAACGGCTTAAGCTAGACCCTTCAAATTTTGCACAAAATATTTGAAAATGGCGGTGATCGGACATTGATATGAAACACGATAACCGTTCGAAATTTGAAGTCGCACACATATGAACCATGGTTCCGTGACAGAACCTATTGAAATGGGAGAGCTGGGGGGGGGGGGGGGTGGAAAAGTATTTTTCAAAAATTAAAAACCGCATTTTCAAAGGTCTATGGAAAAGATCATTTCAGGTAAACCGTTTATGGAACGAGAAGACGCAAAAGATTTGGCTCCATAAACTTTTATTCCTAACAAATTTAGAAAATCTACAGAGTGGCCCGCAAATGAAAAAAAAACTGAAAAATTGGCTATAACTGAAAGACTGTGTTTCAGATATCAGTTTCTTTTACATGGCGATATAGCTCGTATAGACAGCTAAAACTTTTGTGCATTTAAGGTTTTTGCCTATTGTACAGGGTGTCCGCGATATTTCGACTTCAGATTTGGCAGATAATTAGAAGTTCGCACTTGCATTTAAACTGATGAAACCGAACAAAGTGTTACGTAAAATTTTTTGAATTTTTTTTGGGTTATTTTGGTTTAGAGAAAAAAATCATTTTCTCCAAAACTATTAACCCAATCGGCAAAATTCTTTAACCAACTATAACTTTTATTTTTATCGTATTTGGATTATATACAGGATTTTTTAATTAATGACAAAAATCTAAAAGACCCTGAAAATTGTTCTTTTCCGGTGCAAATGATTTGCCCTAAATCAAAATTTGTCGAAAATTGGTTCGTTCGTACGCTGTTCGAGATATTTGAAAAGATCCATATGAAAATTACTATTCCTCGCGCTTAGTGAAGTCGCGATGACGTCATTGATTATTTCGGCAAACTGCATACTTTAACAAAAATTTGAAAAATTCATTTACTAGGAAACGTGGGAGGCTATAATCCGAACATTTGTTGAATTATATACAGGTTGTGTTGTGTTTGGGCAAACATTTTAAAAAATCCAAAAAATTTCCGTTTTGTTGGTAAATTCTTCTTCGTAAATGAAAAACGTCAAAAGATCGGATAATTTGGTTTAAACAGTACCGTAACCTGGGTCTAGAGCGACACTTTTTTGATTTACTGTTCTTGTCTATTTTACAAGGTGGGCGAGATAATTGAATAAAAATATTATTGTAAATCGCTATTACTGGTGCAAATTTTTATAATTACCAAAGTTTGCCATAATTTTGAATTTCGGCGACAGTGGGTATCTGCTCAATAAAATTGTACCGATTTTGCGAAAAGAAACCGCGAAGCCGCTTCTTTTTGAAATACAAAGCTACTTTGCGCTACGCCCCACGCCCAACACTAGATTGACCCGTAAATTAATAAAAAATCTACTGAAAACATACTATTGCTCGCGAACGTGGTTAACAAAGGTGGTATTTGAGGTATTTAAAGCGACACGTGGCGGACGCATGGTGAGTGCTAATTAGTATTTGGGTAAAAATTAAAAATCTTTATTTGCAAAAATAGATATTAGTACCTTTTTGGAAAAAAAGGTGTTTGCCAATTTTGCAGAACTTTTAATAGGACAACATGAATTCATCCTGTGGTACCCTATATAAATGGAACTCGGTGAAAATGGAACTTTAAACCCGCTATCGACGGTCCATATGTGCCAAAGAGTAAAAAAAAACGGGTCGCACCCCCGAAAAATAATCCTCTTAGGACCGGGGGCTTTTGTGCCGAGGCGTCGCGCGGTTTAATATCAATACGGTTTTATCTGATCCTATCGGCCTGTCTTTCTGTCTGTCTGTCCATCTGCTGCGCCTAATTTGCGCCGTTACGGACGAAAAAAATCGAAAACCTGAAAGCTTTTCGTCCGGTGCCGAACACGTCGCAAGATATTAGATAAAAAAAAAGCCTAATTGAAGAAGTTTTTTTGTTTGTACAGAAATATACAAGGAAATATCTATAAAACATGACTTTTTTTACTATAACATCAGTACATATTTTGTGATTGTATTGTTGCCATTTCATTGATTAAGGTACACTATGAAGAAATTTATAAAAACTAATTACCAAGGTCACCAAGGGGCATTTGAAGAAATTCCTCAAAGAATTCCAAACAAGTATAAAATGAATTATAGTTTTCATGCTTCAAGAAGGTATAAATATATGCTCTATGGTTCATCTGAAAAGTCCAATTGTCCTTTGGAGGTTGATTCTTATTCTGTTCACTAGGAAATAAGGAAAAACTAAGTTTTACAATAAAAGGGGAATCACTTATCATTCTGGAAAGCAAAGCTGGAATAAATATTGGTTTTCTGGAAGTGGTTTTGGGGTAAAATAATCTCCTAGTCAATTATATGCCGTTGAAAATTTCCAAAATATTTCTATTTTCAGGTTTTCAAACAAAATTTAATTTTTTTATTTTACCTAACTTTAGGGCAAGGGGTAGGTTACAAAATTGTGTGCGACTATAAATAATTAATAAATAAAGTAGTAGAATGTAGTTCTTCCACCTCTCTTCTCCTGTAGGATATTTGCAACAGAATTTTAATAGAAATAAAAACCTGAGGTTATTTGTTTATTTATATATGTTTTCCTTCAGCCAGACGCAGCTGTCCGAAAAAAAGATAATTTCTTGGTGGACTAGTTGAAATTATTTTTTGCTAGCTAAATTTAAAACGCATTCTCTACCCTGTTATAAGTACGGAGATAATTGGAGAGTTAGAAGAGTAATTTGAATGATATCTAGATACAGCGAAAGTTTGCCTGTTTCGAAGAATGTAGGAATTACAGTTAAATTATATTTTTTCCAAAACGAAAGGAGATTCAATCAAATAATTTTTTCTTTATAATTTTTTCATAATTTCAATTATTAATGAACCCAAATCTACAGTATGGCTTTTTTGCTCAAATCTTAGGTATAATTTTGGGAGGAGGGATAACGATTTATTTAATATGTTATTAAATGGGTGAGTCATTTTTATAAATGTCACTATAGTCACGAGTTTATTTAGGCACAATGGAAGCAAGCGTTTAATAGACGAGTGTCTGAATAAGTTTATCAACATGTAACATACTTATACTTTTCCCACGTCAATTAGCGCGAATACTGAACGGTGCGACGTGACCACCAGAATCTTCAAACTTCAAAACACCAACACTGCTTAATCTACTAGAAACCTCCGATTGGTCCGAAACCCGAGATTAAAGTAGCAGAAATATCCGAAGTGGTTTCTGTCCCAGATTACATCCATAGTAGCAGAATGGACAGGTTTGAAGCCACAAAAACTCAAAAACTACATGCTACTTTGATTATGCAAAGGGCGTTAATTAAAAAGTTCAATAATCAAACGGACCTACCCCATAAATTTAATTTTTCAATTCTAGCATAGCAAAGTAGTCAAATTCAAGGTTGAAAACGGTAACTAAAATTTGAAATATGTCAGCGATTTTGTTAGGAACATAAAGACTCAATTATGAAACTCAAGATATGCTGACAAGTTATGCCAACAAAAATTCTGCAACGTGGACTAGTTACGGCAATTCGTTTTTTTTCAAAGCAGTTTTCCGTACAAGATAATTGAATGGCATCTTCACAATTTAATTAGCGTCGTATATCAAGTTGACTTAAAAGTGAGAATCTCGCTAAATATTATTCCAATTTTTATTAAAATTTGAAAAGCGTTATCGGTTTTATAGGGTTTTCATTACAATAATAAAATATAATCGGCATGATTAACTGAATTCTCGTGTTTTTAATTAAATTCAATTAAAGGCAATTTGTTTCTGAAGAAATTCTTAATTTTTCAATTGTACTACCGTATGATGGATGTCTGACACTCTGCAAAATGTGATTTCGCGGCGCAAGAGGATAAAAAATCGATCAAATTCGTCTCAAATTTTCACAACTGTTTTATGAAAAAGCGGGGCTTTCATCATTTTCATATTTGTGACTGCAAACCCTGGGGCAAACGCTCTCCCTCGATTCATCCCCGGAAATCTCTCGCCCACTCTTTGAGAAATCCTTTGGGATGCGAAGTTTCGCGGCGTCAAAGCTGCCAAAGCTCCCCGCCCGTTGAAAGATGACACCTCTTTAATTCTCAAAGAAAATTACTTTTAAATTTTGATGGATCGAAAGATAACCGCGATTTGATAATTGTTTCGTGTTGTACACGAGAGGTAAGAAGTAATAACCAATATTTGTTTGCTCTCCTTTCATCGCAATTAAGGAAAAATAGCTCAAATTCCAAAAAGCCTTCGAAATTATTGTCACTGAATGATTGTTCAGAGAGCAAACCTGCTATATTTTTTATGAATCAATTTTTTAATAAAATTGGACCATTGGACCTTCGCTTCTACTAGCAACAAATATTAATCTATCAGAACCACTCCAATAATTTCGTGGGTTTTCAATTTCGATATAAGATTATCTATCGGTCAGTAAAGTAATTAGGTCCTTTTTAATTAATTTTCGTGCAAAACGTGAATGATATAAATTTGCAATTTAAACAAATTATTTTTCAATTGGACACGCTGCAAACAGATATTCGCCAATGTTATTAAAAAATGCGTTTCATGCATATGTGCCACTTTGGGAGTACCGTTTTAGATTTACTTCTACCACCCCCTTTGAAAATGACATTTTCGACCCTATAAATAGGATTCAATTGCTTTTACTTGATAAAAATCCAATGAACAAAATAAATAAGAACTAAAAGTTCAAATTTTCACGAAATTATGTATTTTCACATGACAATTGTTTCGACAACACCGTGTCTTTATCAAATGTAATCAAAACATTTGATAAAGACACACACACAAGACACGGTGTTGTCGAAACAATTGTCATGTGAAAATATATAATTTCGTGAAAATCTGAACTTTTAGTTCTTATTTATTTATTTCTTTCCTATAAATCGGGAAAAAATGGCATTCTGACTAACATATTGGACAATAAAAGTTTTATTAAGTATTTTGTATGTTTTTAAAACCTTTCCATTCAATTTTTTAGTAAGTATTTACTTACTCTTAGCTTTATTTGCGAAAAGTAGTCATAAAACGACTGGCCTAAAACATTATCAAAATCATATTTTGAAAAGGCTTGCAACTTCTTTGCCTAAAACCTGGAAACAAACTTCTGGAAATTTAATGCCAAAGTTTTCCTTGATACAAGAACTAAACTAAACTAAAAAACTATACAAGAACTAAACATCTGTTTTTTCTTCATCCAAATCTTAAACAACCGGTCTACTCGTTCATATCTCTCGCGAGATACATGGTAGTAAATCAAGTTATACCATTTTTCCTGGCTATCTAATCTGTAGTAAAATATCATCTTACGCTTTTTTTTTTCAGAAAAATAAATAAAGCACATTACCATAGAAACGCTAGATTTATTTAACCTTCAAATTTAATTATTTTGGTAGATGTTAGTAAATTTTTGGGGTTTCTTTAGCAGTTCAGGCAATGTTTGTTTTATTGATTACAAAAGGCACTGGAAGAAATATACTATGAGTAGGTACAAGGTACAAATGAAATAGCCTCTCTCAAGAGCATGTCCTCCCTTGTTTTGTAAACGTTAGCAGTATATACTTTTTTCTTTGGATGTGTGATCCTGATATCACAAGGAACCAAATACTGTGGACATACTAGTTGAAAATTCGAAGCAAAAAACTGTTTACAATTCTGTTTTCCGTAGTACTTTAAGTTAAAGCAACTTTGTTATAAATTGCAACTCGTTGTCCAGAGTAGCAATATTCAATCCAGAACGAAAAGCAATGAGGTAGAACACTGGGAACGACAATCCAATTTGCAGCGGACGACAACCATCGAAGGGTTTTGCTTTTTTACACCCACCCTTCGGAAATCCTCCCCCTAATGAGATATGTTATCTAGATGTTGAATCAAAGCGATGAACGCTTTGATAGGAGACATGAAGATATTTGAGATGCTATCTGAAATGAAAGAAACTCTATTAATGGGAGACTGAATTATATTGAAATAATAATTTACTACATTTCATTCAAATCGTTTTCATGGTAATTCAACCACCGAATATCCACTTTTACCTTCTGCTACCACCCCTTTGAAAATAATATTTTTTTGCCTACATTAGTAGACGCAAAGAGTAGCAAGGTATTAGGTATTAGAGTTAAGGATAAAATGAGGGATAATAATTTTCATATTTTTTTTTAATAAAATTTGCCCAAAAATGTGTCTCAGTAAGTACTAGTGTGCTTCGAATATCAAAAAATTTTTGGCACTACATATGGGAAATCATAATAAAAAATCGATAGGTTTGCGCCGATTTAGCGGGTAGGTACACACCACTGTTTTATAGTGGGCTCCCAAAACAGTGTCACGGGAGTCTAGAGCCTGAACGTGCTCCGAGTTTTAATTAGATGCGCTGAAAAATCGATACACACGGCAGACCTTAGACGAGACGCTTAGAGATTATCAAAATAATATCGACACCAGCATAGCGGTAAAGATTTTTTTCTATTGGAAATAATCGAGATTATTATAAAGTTATTAGTAGCTGCATTTCCGGTAAATTTAAATTTAACTAATGGCAGATGAATGTAATGAGAGGTTGTTTTATTTAATTTCTAAATTTTTCTACCTATTTGGGTTTTTTGAGGGTACATTTGCTAGAGGACAGTTGAAATTATTTTAATCGTGTATCCTTCTATAAACTTAGTGGTTGTGATAAATTTCGAATATTCTGGACGGTGGCTTGTTGTTAATTTTTATTTTTATTTATATGGTTTAAATTAATAAAAAATAAATAAAATGCTAAATTCTTGTATGGCATAATTGAAATTTTATTTTGTTGGGTAAGTAAACAACTTACACCTATTGAATAACGTGACTTCATTTTGTTTAATAAATAAATAATAAATCGACTAGTTCCGCGTAATAACGGAAATTGTTAATTTGATTATATCGTTTGCATGGCATGATAATTGAGATAATCATGTATTTCTTCCTATTATTGAGAAATAAAAAATAAATCACTATTTTTGTAGTTGTTTCTTGTTGTTTTTGTAGTATATGCCAACTTCAAGGTTATTTGAATGTCAACTTATTTTCTTTCACCAATGGAAGTATATATCTTTAATTGATATCATATTATTTGCTAGAAAAAATAAGTAAGTTTTTACTTAATGCCTTTCAAAAAGAGACTAATGTAAAAATATGTGAGTTGGGGATTTTCAAAGGTTTTATTTGAAACTTTCAAGATACTGTATAAGTTGTGTTATGTGTACCAACTTTAAGATTGACCAATATTTTACTACGAATTGAATGTTAAAAAAAGACAACACTTGATATTATTTTACTGAATTTTATGTCCATTTATTTTGTTAAAGTTCTATGAGAAAATGATTTGTTCACTTAACCAACCGCAAAGTTTTTAAATTAATAACTAGAGGTAGGATTTTTAAAGTATTTTGTCAAGGGGGTCTGAGGTATCAGTTGAATTTGGAAAATTTCTTGTTATTTTTGTTGACCCAAAAATTGAAAAAGAAAACTAAAAATTTTTCCTTTTAATTAGATAATTTAAATATATTTTGTGTCGTCTTTGAAATAATACACCTGATAAAAAATAAGTACTGGTGTTTTCTGGCCAATATATTAAACCTCTGAATTTGTATGCCCCTTTTCCGGAGGTTTTTATAATAGTAAAAGGTTGTTAATCTTTTTCGTTCCAGTTTAGATCGAGTTCCTTGGTTGATGCAGACTCTGAGGAATAGCTCATGGAAACGACCTAATTCAAGAGAAGCGGAGAGAATATCACTGATCCGCTTCTCTCTATGAGAGAGACCCAGTTGTAGCAGAGACACTTTTCAAAGCAATTTGTACGATATACATTTGTTTTACTATATTAGGCAATGTTCCAGATGTATTGCATTGGATAGAACGCATTGTCGGGACAGAACACTCTGCACCAGTCTTGCTCTTATTTTTAGATTTTCGGGGATGTATGAGATTCCTTTCAATATTCAGTACGGCAATAATTTGGTGCTTTATCACTTCAAACGAATTAGCTAAAAATGCTTAAGCTTTCACTCTGCACATCACAACACGCAACATGGTGGTAATGTAATTTATCAGTAGTCAAAGCAGTCAAACTTTGTGAAAACGTAATAATACTATATCGGGTACATTGAGTAGCAGGACTTTAAGAGTGGATTGTAGTTTTAAAAACAAAGAAAAGGCGGAGTAAGGTGCACAAACTTTCGACTTTTATTAGATATATTCCTGAAACTCTGAAAGCAATAGTAGGCAAAAATAATTACAATCTTAAAAGCTACAATCTTCCGAATGATTTTTTTTAAATTAAGCAATAGAAGTTTTTTAAGTAAAGTAAAATTTGGTATTCTTTCAAAACTGCCCGTAGGCAATATGAAAATAACCTGTCTCTTAGCAATTTTTGATGGGGCACCCAGTTTTTGAGACGACAAGAGAAATTTTTCTTTCGCTTTTTCGTATACATTACTGAGCGAACTTTATTTTAGTTTATAACTCTGTTGTTCCAAATAGAGCTCCTAAATATATTTTATGATTTTGTGTATCTTTTATATTTGACCTGTCACAATCTGTATCCCACTAAAACATTCACCTTTCACAAAAAAATACGTTCATTAATGGGATTGCAAAAAGTTACCTAAGGTCCTTAATATGATAAAAATATAAACATTTAATAAAAATTATTGTGGACAATATACTCCATCAAAGGAATGAAGTTAATCACAGGGGCGAGCCACTGACGTATTTTGACGTTTGTCATGACGGATAGTTACTCGGCAACTCTATTCGTGCTGTTTGGTAAAAACGTACACTAAAATCAATAGTGGTAGATCACTTCTTCGTTGATAAACTTTTACACGACTCGTCTATTTAACACGTAATCCGCTCCGCTCCCCTCGTAGCAAATCCCACCCGTGACTAAAGTGGTGTTTAGCAAATTAGAAAATTAACGTCTTCTCTAAGTATCTACTGTTAATTCGGACAGGGTGTTGGATATTAACTACAATTATGAGTGATCTTAAGTAACGCTCTGTATATCTGTTGCGTATCCGCGCCCATGTTAGTTGCTCATTGGCTAGCAATAAGCGCCTAAATGCTGTGCTTAATAAAGCAATAAGAAACCAACTCTTACAAAGACATAAATAAAATCCTCGCGCGTTGAAATAACAAGTGAAATCTCGTGTAAAGCTTTCGCGTATGCAAATATGAGCGTAGCAGAAACTACAGTTTGAAGTTCATAAATCCCATAAATAAGCTCGGTGCTCTCTTTCTCGCTCTCTCTATGTCGGCGACGTTTTGGGCCTCTAATTTGCAAGGCAAAACGGGCGATGCACCCGAATATCAAGGCCGCCAGGTTGCGTATGCGCACGAGCTTACCTTGAAGCGCAGGATTCGAAGCTGCCGGATCGTTATTCGCGGATCCCCCGGACCATTCCGAGCGCCCCCCGTGACAGTTCGCCCCCCGTTAAGGTGGGTGTGTTGTTCCAAGAGGAAGATCCGGAGAATCAAACATATGTGGACCGTTCCCAGTCAGTCCGGGAAAGCAAAGATATTTAGTGCAAGTATGTGGTGATGACGTTTTTAAGTCACTTAAAAAATTAAACTGCATAAAAGGAGTTACTTAATTTCTATTACAAGAACCATTTTAAATCGTTGAACACTTGAAAAAAATAGGATTATCCAAAACAACTAGAAAATAGAGCCTTTCTTCAAAAGAATTTTTGAGTGACATGTTCATGTTAAATAGCTGTATAAAAATAAAAAAAATATTCGGCTGGAAGGAAATCAGCAGACAAATCACTCTTCTGATGATGAACGGTTTTTGTAATACCCACGGGATAACAGTGGTCCAACCAGCGTCAATATTTTAAATGTCCAAAAACAGAGTTGACAATTTGACGTTACACTGATTAATAAGCATATTAAAACGGGAATTTTAATGTGTTATAAATTAAATTAATGTCTCGATCCTGATTTTTGTGTTATATAACAATTGAACTAATGAAATAGAATAATATTTTTTTACATTGTGACAAATATTTTATTGCTCTGTTCTCTCTTGATTCTTTTATACACTACTAGAAGAATAACCAAACTAAAATTTTTAAACAATTTTACGATACCGATGGGATAACAGTGGTTCCAGCCAATCTCTAACTAGGGTCAAATTTCAAATGTCCAAAAACGGAGTTGACAATTTGACGTTACTTTGGTTAATAAGTATATTAAAACGGGAATTTTAATTTGTTATAAATTAAGTTAATGTTTCAATCCTGATTTTTGCATAATATAAATTAACAAATGAACTAATTAAATAGAATAATATTTTTTTATTATGTGACAAATATTTTATTGCTTTGTTCTCTCCTGATTCTTCTATACACTATTACAGGAATAAATGAACTAGTTACTAAAACCTTTTAACAATTTTACAATGCCGATGGGACTATAGTCCTGCTAGCCAGTGTCTAACCAGCATCAACATTTCAAATGTCAAAAAACTGAGTGGACAATTTGACGTTACACTGATTAATAAGTATATTAAAACGGGAATTTTAATTTGTGGTAAATTAACTTAATGTCTCAATCCTGATTTTTGTACTATATAAATTAAAAATTGAACTAATTAAATAGAATATTTTTTTATATTATGGCAAATATTTTATTGCTTTTTTCTCTCCTGTTTCTTCTATACAACTATTAGAAGAATAATCGAACAGTTACTAAATTTTTTTAACAATTTTATGTTTATTTCATGTTCAAACATGAATCATTTATATCATTTACAACCATTGGTAAAAATTGTATTATAAGCAGTTTTAAGCACTTGAGTTTGATTAAATACTATATATTAATAATATTAAAAATTATATAAGAGAGGTACTACACTACAAAGTAACCATAATAATGGCAAAAGCAGTATTACGCGAATAAGGGCAAGCATAAGATGTTAAGCTAATGTAGAATTTTCTTTTAGAGATGGTATTTGTAATATAATAATGATACTAGTTTCCATCAACTACAGGTGACTTAATTGGTTCCAAGAGGGGTACGAGTTTAACTAATCGGACTCAAAAAACAATTAAAATTGATCAAGTTTTGATTATTAACAAAAAACTAGCTTAATATAGACCGATTTATATGTTCGTTTTCGATCTGTTAGGTGAAATTACGCAATATATTATATAAAGCCGTTATTCATATTATTTAAAGCGCGTTAATTGCAAACGCCTTTTGGCCATAATCCGTAACGCGGCCTAATTATTAACAATTTGTTTCGATTTATTTTAATTAAAGTTAATCAAAAACCGTACTTAAATACCCAAATAAACTAAATACCAGTAGCAGCCTAATTGTGGTCAATTTGCATGTAAACCAAGGAGACTTAATCCCATGAGGTATGGTATCGAAGGAGATGCCATTTATTTCAAACAAATTATCTCAATGGGAAGTGTTAAAATATTTTATGGCGAATACGGTTTTCGAAGGCCAATGCAATTTCCTCGTAATTACAAATGCTAAAAACATTCAAACATGCCCGCGGCTGAAACCGCGAAAGTCTTTTGGCTTTTTTGTAAAATGGTTACTTTGGAGTCTTTACTTATTGAATCGGAGAAAATCGGTTTAACTACGTCCAAAGTAGCTGAAAATTATAAATGCGGCAACCGATTTCTTTGTTTCAAAACAGAACGTCATCCGTTAATCAAAATGTTCTAATTTTTTATTCTGTATTGAATCTACATGTTTTCCAATTATATTAATTTAGAGAAAAGTTATTGTCATGGCTTTGCATTTTCTGCCCAGTACCAACCATTTTTTTGGGATTGAGCTGCTGTCCAATGGTCAGACATAAACCACTACTGTTAACCGAGAAAACAGGCTTTGCCATAAATACGGCTTTGAATCCCATATCTTTATAATGCACGCAGATGACCTTCAACATGATAAATGACAGATAAATGACAAAAGTCACCAAAAAGCAGTGGCGGTTGTTAGTTTCAGTTACCGTTACGTCGAGCTACTTAATATGAGAAAAGCAGAAAGGTCAGACTACCGAGCTGGATCGATAGTATGAATTATTCAATAGGGGGGAAAGTGAATGAACTTTATTTCCCCAACCAGCTCAGCTCCGCAACATATGGGTTAAATGAAAATTCCGACAGTTCGCAAAACTTGCCGCCACGAAACTTTTGTTGTACTATTCCTGTAGGTAGTGCTGATTACTCTGTAAAATACAAATTCGGAAGAATTAGTTTTAACGGATGGACGTGGAGAGAAGTTATCGAAATGACCAAAATAACCATGATGGAGGACTAACTGGAAAAGAAAAACCAACAATTCTACTTAGCAAATGCTTCAAAATAAGGTTTTTTTGTTATTCTCTATATTTTAGTTTCTATTTGTTGTTTTAGTAGTACTTATAAATGTTTTTTATTTTATAATTGGTTCATTCACTAATTTCAGGTTTCTTATAATGCCTTACAGGAAATTTGTCTTTCATTGCATTATGGTGTTCAACAATATTTGAATCAGATGAGGGCTCATTGGCGACGAAGCGTTCCTTAGTATGTTAGCCGCGCTATAGCATAGTTTGTGTTGTAGATAACTTTCGTAATTTTTCAAAGTCTTCCATTATACTTTAAACACTGACAGAAGAGAAAATATAAAGTATAAAACTTTTGTAAATAGATATTAGGGCGCTCTGCTTCTATTGAACGCAGCGTTTGATCCCTATAAGGGTAGAATATTCCAGCCATCTTTCCAGCAGATCGGGCCTAGTCAGCCATTCGGCTCGCACCTTATTACAAGACCAGCCAGAGGCGGAACTTTAGACTAGTACCTTATAGATGCAAAAGTCTGTTCAAGTAGATATTCAGATACCATACTCAGAGAAAAAACGATTTGATAAAAAAAATATGATTTTGCTTCATTGCTGCTTTTTAATAATAATTAAAATTTTTATTACTGATACTTATTAAAACAAAAGTATTGTCTGCATTTCGATTGAAAATGAAATCATTAAAATTATAATGACACAGATAATAAAATAAACATCACAAAACATAATTTTAAATGCTTAAACTTAAAATTTAAACTTGTTATAGATTTAAAACCAATACTATCTCATTATAAATTCTAAGGAAAGTTGCTTTTTTTCTGTTAACGCCATCCGTTTACTAGAAAGTCCAATTTTTGAGATTCAGGCCCATGCAATATTAACCTAACAAGTTTCCTTATAAAATATAAAATCCTTACTTACAGTCTTACTTAAAATGAAACGAAATAAAATTATTACGATCTTTCAGCCCTTATTGGTTGCACCATTTTGTAATGCTTAATTTTATGCGGTCTATATATATGATAGGCATATATACTACATTGCTTGTTTGCTAATTGCTAACAATTTAAAAAATGAACCGATAAGGAAACGACTACAAAAACTTGGATACACTAAAAATGCAAACGGCGGTCACTACCTAACAACACAAGTGGAGTGCAGATACCACTCATTTGGAACGAGCCCAAAACAGATTTTTAAAATATCTATCTAACTAACACTAATACTGAAAATCATGATTACAATCATATTTGATAAAAATTTAAAAATCTATCACAAAACAAAAAGAACGTCAAAATTAACCTAAGAAATCAGAACACAAGGGACACCTATCCACCATGGAATCAACATAGGACAGAACTCTCCAATCACCAGATTTCAAAATATATTTCACTTGCATAATTACTACTGGATGAAAATATATTTTCTAAGATCTGATACGATAATTCAAGTATAAACTTGCCATAGTCTTTGTGCTGATAATTGCTAAAGCTTAGATTTACTTGTGAATATATCTTTTTAATATGCTTTTTTCTACTCCCGTCTGTAAAATACCTAATTACCCACCGATCTAGCGTGCGGGTAGCGTCGGTTTACCACTTCGGTTTCCTTTCCCACGAATCCTAGCCACTTCGGACATTTCCGTGATTTTACCGCACGGATTTGGGAGCAATCGGATGTTTTCGGGGATATTTCCCACGCTTTGAATTTTGATGTCTGTCAATTCTGTTAAACTAACGGTCGTAGAAAAAGTATAGCATGCAACACGTTCGTTAACCTTTTTAACTCGTTTATTAAACATTCGCTCCTTTCGTGTCAAATAAACTCGTGAGTCAAATGCCTTTCACCGCACTTGTGGCATAATATACTATTTTTGTACTGTGTGCGGTATGCAACCTAAATTGTCAATAAATAAATAAATGTGTTTTAAAATATGATTTTTCTCCTTTGAGTAATATAGAGCTACTATTGTGACATCCGAAGATCATCCTTTAGTTAAATAAGATAATCGCCATTGTTAGCAAAAAAGATTTTTATCGTGACGGGAACGTCTACATCAGTCGATCGACTACGCTTTTCCACGAACTTTGAATGTTTGAACATCTTCGTGCCTTCGTAAAAAAAACCGTCGGCGTTCGTTTAAAAAGGGTGCGTAAGTCTGCCGTCACAATACTCTAGTTAAGTGGGTTCGGTGCCTCAGGGCATGATTTCCATGACAAGGGCCCCCAAAGTAGACGCCCAGTGCTGATGCGGCAAACAGACCCGGAATTTCTGAAAGCCAAATTCGACGTGAAATATCCAATATAGTCCTATATATAAAATCACCCCACACTTCGCTGGTTGCTGATTTCGCTTTTGAATCGCGTTAGCGGCGACGCGTCTATTTTGTTACGTTTTCTGCTGCGATATAAAATCATAGTTGGTCATGATGACTGTCATACAGAACACGTTACAAACCAACGATCAAAGCTAACGATCAATGAGCAAAACGAAAATTCACTAGAACTCTACTGACTATTCCAGAGAGTCGTATAGTAACAAACTCGGAAATTCCATCCAGTTTTGCTTGATTTTGGCGTCGGTAATGGTAGTCAGTAAACTTTGTGCAATTTTTTATTTTTGGTGTATTGGATTGTACCAGAAACTGACGAAGAATGGTCCCGAATAACTGAAGTTGGCCTAGACCAGAAGTTCAGCTAGACCAGTAAAAGATAACAACAGTGTAATTCGAAGAAAAATTCATTATTTTTTAATATTTATTTAAATAAGATTTTCACGGACTTTGGCCAGGACCAAAGTATTTCGTTGATATCTAGAGAACTTTTATGGGTCACTTTAGAAAATATGAACTCAGCCTGGGAAAACCGTATCCGTAAAGTACTTTTACTGGAAACCAATAAAATTTTTGATTGGGGATGAAAATAACAAATAACAAATAACAACAAAGTTCGAGAAAATTTAAATTGCCTTTTATAGTAGTAGTAGAGTAGCGAGATGTTATTTCCATTGTTTTAGTAGAAAACTGAAAGCCGAATCCAGTGGCGTACTATGTTCGATAGGAAAAATATACCATCGGTACCATGCTTCTCCACCACAGCGTTTCTCCACCAAGGGAACGCTTGGGAAAGGTTTCAGGTTGTGGAACACAAGTGATTAAATGATGTCCTAAGATCAGTTTTTGTTTTCTCGTTAAGTTTGAATATATAAATAGAATATCTTTTTAATGAAGCGTCCTCCGTAAAAACTTTATGGGACAGCTAGCTCTCCAAATAAAATTTATCAATCATTTAGTTCTATTTTTAGTCGTCATTTTAGAATCGTCAGTCGTCGTATCTCATTTTATAACTCCATAAAAAATGAAAAATTGATTGTATTTTGTATATATTGTGGTCATTGGTGGTCAACTATTGAAAAATTGTTTTATAGGGAAAATCTTATTACCAGTGTTTATTTTCTTAATTTTCTAATATTTAAAGTTCAGACTTTTTGTCCGATACGGTTGAGTTAAAGTTTTCGATATTAAGTAAAAGTTTTGTCTTGCATGGTTTACTACGGTTGCAAAGGTTTAAATGATTATTTTCATTTGTTATTTATAACAAACCCGATTCGATTAGAAATGTTTATTATTATGTTACATTTTTTTTCTGGTTTGGTAGAAAAATGTCTGAAATATGATACTTATTCTGATATTGCCACGAAAAATGTTATTACCATTGTTTATTTAGAACTAAATTAGTTTTGCTGGATTTCTATTTATTTTAAATGTCTAAATCTAATTCTGTTTCACTATCAGAGTCGTCATTGAGATTAATTAAAATAGGAATTATATCTCAGAGTTCTCAATTTTTATAATGTGCTATACTGAATTTTTCCAGCTCTCAATTAGTATGTTATCAATTACATTTTTTTATCAAATTCATAACACTGGACTTAGAGTAGGAGTAACCTTTTCTGCTATGACCTTTGATTTTACTTGATTTCCAGAATGTTCAGTCAAATTATCGCATACATACTGTTTTTTAATTGCATAAAGATTTAGGGCTTCCAAAATTTGCGCTTTTTTGTAACCGAATTCAAAATAAATATCATCGCCTAAAAAATATTTACGGATTTTAGATTTTGAATTTGCTTTGCGTAGCAGACGTCTGTGGTAGGTTGAGTTATTCATGTTATTGGGAATATTTTTTAAAACATTGTCTTGAAATCAATTTTCAAAAAGTTCGATACTTGCATCCTCGTAATAATCCAAGCTGGAATCCGTAATTTTCTTTGCAGACAACAGCCAGCAGTTTGGAACAAATCCGGCTTCTGTTCCAGCGTCTATTATGGTCTATTTCCTTTAATTATTGAAGGTGCTTTCGTCTGACAGTTTTGAGTGGAATTTTTTTGGTACAGTGTCATGTGCATCGAACCATGTTCCATCAAGGTAAGTTATGGATCTGTTGTCTAATCTATATCTTTTGATTTCTTAAAGGAAATTAAATCTTTAAGTGTCTATTTTGCGCTATGGAGGATGGCACGGTTTATTGGTTTCATCTTATTCCAGCTTCTTTTTCAGTTTTATCTAAAGTAAAAACAACTTCGTTTTGATAAAGACTTTCTTTCTTATTAGGTCCTGATCACTATAGTAGACAGGTCTCTTTTAAAGCTTCTTGTTGAATAAGTCCACCACTGATTGATGTTTCATACACATTCTTCACAACCTGTTTTACATCAAGCGACATCTGATTTCAACGCGTATTTCAATTCTCGTAAAAAAAACTTCTTCGAAAAGCACAGTAAAAACGATTATTCAGCAAGAAAGAAATATACCTATCCCGTCCCTGCCTTGTCACTCAAGTAAAAATATTTTTTTGTTAATGGCTTAACCCAATAACAATTAAGTATTTTTACGATAGCGCATGTCGAGGGGTACCTCCTTTTATACTTCTTGTAATTCCTATAATATTCACTCGTAGTGTACACTACAATTACTCTGCGGTTTACCTCTCCGTGCATGTTAACTAACTATTTATCTTGTCTCGGTCAATTCGTTATTACGAAATAAAAAAGTCTGCGATACTAAAATTGTAAAATTATTTAATACTTCGAGGTTTCTAAGTCGCATTAGCATGCAAAAGGCTACATCGTTGCCAATTTGAAATCTTATTCCAGATATAGACATATCTCGGGACTGGGATCTACCGAGACAGTTCCCAGCTACTCAGCTAGTTAATGACAGCTCCTTTACGGAATTCTCCGAGTTCAGACGGGCTCCTAATCTCGGCGCTTAACGGCCACAATGGTTAGATTATTGTAACCCTTCCGTTTGTTCTGAACTTCTGGTTGCCCCTAGCACGCAAGTTTTCGTCCCCTCTAAGACGGCCTCAATTATTTCCCAAGTTCATTGCGCGGAGGTATTTACAACAGCCTAATGTTAACGTTCGTCATTTACATGTTGATTATGCTGATGTCTACTATTTTAATGGTATTGAGGATTACGTTCTAGACGTCATTAAAAAATTGCGTAATAGGAGTGTTTATTTTTTGAAGCCGCTAGCACCCATACTCATTTCATTGGCTAGATTTTTTAAAAAAAATTTTGTTCGGGGATACCAAAGGGTAGTTATAGGAAATACTCATTCAAATGCCATTGCTTTGGAGAGGGGTGTTCCCCAGGGGAGTATTCTGGGACCTATTCTGTTCTCAGTTTATACAGCTGGCTTCTCTACTATTCTTAAATTTTGTAAATCTTATCAATAGGCCGTTTGTTGCTAAAAAAAAATGTATATCTAAAAATAATTTCGGAGGTATCTGCAAATTCCAATCTTTTAGATTTTTTTTATACATACTTTTACAAAATATCAGTTTTGAGGTTTGCCGAACCTTATAAAACTAAACTTTAATTTGATTGAGGACCGTAAGTTTGAAATATTGAATCAATAATTTTGTTATAAGGACATCGGAAATCACAATATTCCCAATTACCATCAAAAAGATAATATTTTTGGGAGTCAAAACAGGGCCAAAATCAAATATAAATTAAACTATTATAGAAAGCAAGAACAAAAAAAGAAATAAACACTGAAAAAAACAATTAGGTCGGCATTTAAAATTCCGACCTTGATGAAAATTTTGAAAAAAACGACATTTTGAATTAAATTTTTAAATGCGCCATTTCATTTGCGTTATATTAAGAAAGATGTAACAAATTTTACACGTGCTATTGTTTATTATTTAATTTATTTAACCAAGTAACGTGCAAAATAATGGCACATCGATAAAGCAAAATTCGCTACATAATCTCGTAGCACGTATTCTGAAAAATCTGTAGTGACATAACATCAAAAACGCTTGCGTAAGTGATTAAGAGTTATGTCAATCACATTTGATAAAGACACAGTGTTGTCGAAACAATTGTCATGTCAAAATATATAATTTCGTGAACATCTGAACTTTTAGTTCTTATTTATTTTGAACTTGTAAATTTTAACAAATGGTATGCACCAAGGAAAATAATTGAAATAAATGAATTCAAAGTCAAGTGATTTCAACTTACAACGAAGACAGTTCAAAGACGGGATATTTGAAAATATTTTTAGGGTATCCAGAGAATTGGGTCTCACCTGAAAGATGCAGAAAAAAATCGCTAATGAAAATGAATAATTTTTAAATAACTTTTTTGTTTTTTTTTGACAGATCTTATAGTTGAAGTTGTTGGTCATATAATAAAGTTTTCTGAAAAAGATTAAGGAAAGAATATTTCATTGATATTTGATAAAGGCACGGTGTTGCCGAAACAGCTGTCAAAACAGCTGAGAAAATCTGAACATTTTTGGTTCTAATTTAATTTGTGTTAAATCGATTTACATCAAGTAAAAGCCACCTCAGTCCGATTTATCAATATTCTAGTTGTTCAAATAGTAAGTAAATATGTTCGTATACTAAAAAATAAGTAGAAAATGGTGACTAGTTTTTTGTTTACTTGCAGGTTTGTAAAGCAAAAGAAGTCTTAAATATTAATGCCACCTTTTCAAGATCTGATAATTCTGCAATATGGCAGACTTCAAGAGTAGCTATTCATATGGCAAATTGATTATTAATGAAAATGTCATATTGCCAAACGCAAACGTTAATTTCAACATTTTCTTATTCTTTTAAGTCAACGCTCAATATTTATGTTGAAATGAAAGTTAAAATTTATTGAAATAATATCAACATTGACATTAAAGTCAACATGCTTACTGCATATCCCCTGCTGTTGCGTATTATATTTCTTTATTCATGTTTTTGTTCATCGACTTTAGCAAATGATTCAGAGCTAGGGTCAGTGGATAGTCTATAAAGATTGGAGAAAATTAATCTTAATCTCAGCTGCCGAGACTTGAGTTAAACCTTTACGAACAATTCCTGCTTGGTTTTTTCTTCAATGATTTGTACTTTGAGTGGATTGATAATAATTATCAAAGTGATAAAAATTATCAAATAATAATCAAAAAGTTTCAAAAATGTCTTCCTCTATAAATTTTTACCGAAAAAAAAATCTGTCTTTTTTTTTTTCCATAATAGTACATATTGTCTTGACTTGACGTGACAGCTGTTTTCTTTGTTTGAATTTCCAAAAATAGGATAACACTATATTTCGTGCATAAATTATAAATTATTCAAAATAACAGTGGCTTAGTTAAATTGTCATCACCTGCTTAAGGATTGATTTTAGGAGTAAAAAATCGAATAACGGACGGGATGTGTAGGCGAATGCATCTACCGTCTACGGTATAATACCAGAATTTCATTTGTTTCTTCTAGTTTCTTCTAGTTTTTTCTTAATACATCACCTGGATGCACATGTACCTTTATACTGCTATTATTATGTTATAAGAAGATACAGATATTATAACCACCCAGTGTTCTCTTAGACAGATTTGAATTTGATGAAAACCTCAATTAGGCCGTTGTTTCACTCGCGTCGGAACGGGGGTTGAATCGGCCCCCGGGTTGCGACGCTGGCGCGTCATGACAATGGGGAATTATAAATTGGAAGGGGATTTTTGACTCGAAACCGCTACATTGCGGCTGACAGCTGCCAACGCGCTGATGATAGGAGCCGTAACGAAGTTGACTTTTTGAGACAAACGAGAGTTGAATGTTTGTTTTTAGTAGCGCCTAGGTTGCCCCCGGTACGATTTTTAACGCCTATTGTTTCCACTTTTTAATGTGTATTTTGCTTCCTGGTTTGTGTGATGTTTCAGCTTACTTGCCGCTTTGATGTTTTGTAAGTTTTGTATTGCATGCTGATCTTACTGTACAATTCACTACAATTCAAGTCTAAACAATTTATCAAATGATAACCAACTTCCAAAATACGTTTTTTATAGAAATGCATTCCAAAGTTATTTGGGCTCTTGAAGCATTTACAAAGTAAATTTTATATTAAACGGATTACTTTTTGGGGAAATTTGAAATCGGAATGGGTGTTCTCGGAAAAATTGCATATTGAATATATTGACTAGTATATTGAACACTAGCGAACGGTCTTCTTAACGGGCTTAGTTTGTTTGATTCCGATAATCCAGTCTGAAGTGATTAACATTTAAATGAAAACGTATCTACCCCATCATTTTATTTTAGCAGATATGATGCTGTTATTTTTAATACACCTTCAATAGGCAGAATTTTGTAGAAATCACAATTTTCTTATTCGCCACAGAAGTTACGCCATCTAACGGTTGTTCTATGAACAAAATTACAACCGGTACAGACCAACGAGCCGAATTTGCTCTGCTCTAAGTCGGCGTGTGAACAATAATTATGAAATCGGAAGAAATAAAAAAAATTAATCGAAAATTCTGAAACAAAGCAAAGAGGAAACTCGAACCAAAAAATACATCGAAAATGATTTGGGTAAAGTTTACAGTCACGATATGTTCATAAAATGTCTCAATATCATGAAATAATATTCTGCGAGGAAAATATCATTTCCTGTCTGTAGTAATCATAATGAATCAAATCGGTTTTTCAACAAAATGGTGCAAGAGCCTGAATATGTTTTAAACTTGATCACGCCCCAAATATTTTATTTAACACTTATCCCGAACGCTACGACATGGGCTAGATAATAATAATACTTAATAATAATAGTAATAACAGGTCTTTATTTATACACCTATAAACAGTAAGAACTAAAACAGTATAAGATAGGAGAGTGGCGAGCTACTCACCCAACCACCCCGCATTCGCGATAATACGGTGAAATGTGATCACATTTCAACTTTTCCAATAAGTTTTCAAACTGCATATCATCAGCATATTGATGCGATTGCAGATATTTTAAAGATAAGCGGTGTAAACAGAAAACGGTAAGCGGCTCAATATACTCCCCTGCGGAACCTCGCGTGCAATATTAGAAAATTGTGAAAATGAGTCGCATGGGTCGTTTATTTAAATATCTCTGGATGAGACAAATGGCCAACTTGCTAAGACCGAAGTAATGGAGTTTAGCACAAAGAACCTAGTGATTCAAGGTATCAAAGCCCTTGCTGCAGTCTAGAAGTATAAGGCAGGTTTCCTTTTCTTCATCGCTACTCTTGAAAATATTGTAGCTGTACTATACATTGCACGCAATCCAGACTGTGTTGAATGAAACTGCAAGACATATTAATTAAGCTGTTCATAGATTATCTTTTCCAGAATTTTTGAAAGCAATGGTAACAGGCTTATTGGAAGAAAACTTGAGAATTTTGGAATGGTAATCACATTGGCGCGGTTTCAGAGATAGAGAAACTTGTTAGAAGTTATGCAGCTATTGACCAAAAAAGTTATGTTCCCTAGCAAATAGGGAGTTATATAATTTTTTAATATTAAACCATCACTACCCCTCGCATTTGTCTTTATCTGTCTTATGACTCCATCGAGCCTCATCTCGCCCACCCGACTAAAGACAAACTCCCTCAGGTAACCATGCAGTCTTGAAGAAGATTACTTGTGCAAGTATATATTATTGATTTTGCTTGCATTTCATGCGACATCAGTTTTAGTTTTTTTATAGCGCGAGTGTGTTTTGTCCCCTACTCTCATCATAAATTTAATGTTGTCAGTAATCCACGGAGCCGGAGATTTTGACTTACGTGCAGTACTGACAGGTGCATGTTTATCGAATAGGCTAGTAACTTTTTTGTAATTTCATCAAAACCGCAATTAAATAGATCATTTCCTTAAATTTTACTTTATATTTACTGCAGTTAGCTGAACATTTTACTAGTCTGTAGTCGAAGATTTCGTTTTTTCGAATAACTTTGCGTTACCCAAGATATCAAGAGAAGACATAGAATGTCAAGAAGAGTCGTATCTATCAAAAGGTCGATTTTAAGTAGATTTAGTACATCGAACATCGTACATCGAAACTAACATTACTGAGGTGCGAGGAGTCTATCTATGAAATGAAATATTTCGGGTAACATGCTCGTCTTACAGAAAGTAATCCAGCAAACTGAACGTCCAATTTCAGAAGCACTGATATAAAAGGATGTAGTGAGTCGGGAATATAACTCGGGTTGTGGTAATCAATATAAGGTGACGACCGTTCCGGAATACTAAACAGTTTTCCAGCAGCGCCGCGGGATCTGGATCGAGGCCAAGAAAGAACCCCTTGCTGCCCTATCCGCCTCGTCATGATAACTCGCTGCCAGTGAAAATGTACTACTGCGTGCTTCAATTTAAGCGGACAATTTTATTCCTAAACGCTGGTCTTGTTAAGGGGTAACATAACGAAAATATAAAAACTATTTAAGAGTAAATTAAGGGGTAACTTATTATAAAAATATAAAAGGCATTTAAATTTTTAAATCAAAATGTCGTGTGTTACAATTTAGCAGAAGCTATTGCGGCTCGGTCCCATAGTCACGGATGTATGTAGTCATGTATTAATTCCCTCGCCAGTCCTGTACAAGTTTTCATGGATTTTCAAAATGGAACCATTTCAGGGGCTATATAAAGAAAGAGCGGACTTTAAAGACAAAATATTGTTCGAAAACATGCAAAAAATTCCAATGTTCGGAATACTTTGCTGTTATGGTGCCTTTGTTGTATAGTAAATTTAAACTTAGGAAAGTTCATTTGCTGCTGGAAACTGGCATAGGGTAAGCACTTGAACATTTTTTAAAAATTTCTTTAATACATTTGTTTATACATTGAAATAACACATACCAAGTATCAAAACTCAAAATCCAATATTTAAGTTACAATAAATAATTCAAGTTGTGACATCCGGCTATTCCTTTTAAACGACATCAAACGCCCGGGAATGATCGGGTGATCCGGCTACATATTATAGTGTTATTCTCAGGTTATAGGCCGAGACTTATATTATTTACGTATATTTTTGGCTCGTGTAAAGTGTATTTGTAAAAATTGAACTGAGGTGGCTATTACTTGATAAAAATCCGTTTATCAAAATAAATACGAACTAAAAGTTCAGATTTTCACGAAATTATACATTATGACATGACAATTGTTTCGACAACACCGTGTCTTTATCATTTGATAAAGACACGGTGTTGTGGAAACAATTGTCATGTCATAATATATAATTTCGTGAAAATCTGAACTTTTAGTTCTTATTTATTTTGAGTGTATTTGTATTTAACCTACTCCAGTTTGTGTTTGTGCTTAGTGTGCTTTACATGATGCTGCGTTTTAGCTTGGCTTCGTGTAATTTATCAAACTTGTTGTCCTGTTTGCTATTGTCAAATTCTTATTAATATACATCTTTAAAATGTCGACATCGATTGTCATTTTATTGCGATAATCATTGTAAATTGAATATTTGAAATTTTGAACAGAAATATCTAAAGTTATAGAATGGACAGGTTTTTAAAACGAAACCATGGTTTTGATTAGTTAACCTCAATTTTTGCATGACTTCTATTTGTTATATAGAACTACGAAATTATTTTTTTTGTGAACTGTAGTTCTTTTAATAGTATAAACTTCAGCAATGTCTTCTCGATTGAGGAGGCTTTCAAATTTGTTACATTACCTTTAGAAATAAATAGAAAAAACATTTCTGGATATCTATAATTAAACCGTTTTTTTCAGCTTTTAATAGGATTATAGCCATAATATTAAAAAATACTAAACTAAGTTTCACATTAAAAATTGTGTTTTTGGGCCACCCGTCAATTTGAATATTAGTGAGGATCTAAGTAGAAGTTAAGTCGATGTTAACCAAAGGTACTTATAATTTTATGTAGAAAAATATAATACGGAAGACGTTGATAACCTTCTCCAGATGCTCTTTTATTAAACACTCGATCCGCTGCGTTTTCGCTTGAAACTAAAATGTAATTTATCAAACCTGTTGTCTAGTGTGCTATGGCAAAATTATTGTTGGACAGAAGTATTTCAAGTTATGGAATAGACAGTTTTCGAAAACGCAACCATGGTTTTGGTTAGTTAACCTCAATTTGTGCACATCTTACTTCATGGGCATGCCCATATTCAAAAGAGTATGGGCATGCCCATACAAATTGCTCTTAAATTGGTGAAGATGTAAGCATAAATAAGCTAGCTTGTTTATGCTTAATGCTTAACAAACTCGACCCACAGCCTAAGAAATTTAACGTAACATATTAAAAGAAAGAAAAAATACTTTGCTTCCCATTAGAAGTTTTGTTGTCCTTAAATGGCCTCAAGAAATCAAAGCCGAACACGAAATTTCCCCGTCATATCTCATGGAAATACAAAAAGCGCATTGAAATCGTCCATTAAATTTCACATCAGCAGGAAACATCGCAAGATCCGAGCGACATTCTGCGCGTAACGTACTTACCACGTGGTTTCCCCCACCTATTTCGACAAATAACGTCACGGTAGGTCACAGAGCACTTCCCCCTTAACAAAAACTTCGAACTTCTTCACTTTCACCTCGTAAACTCCAGGTTTAAACAAATTCATGCCCAAATTTTAAATTCAACGAATACGAATTCATCTGCATAACTCACGAACGGATTTACATAATCCATAGTCGGCGAACACTATGCGGCCGATGGCGTTCGTTACTTCCACACTTCCCTGGCCTTATTTTAAGTGTTTTTTTCATAATTTCTGTGTTTGGAAAGGCAACTGACTCGACTCTACGGCTGACTTGAGAACACTGGATATATATGGTAACTAAAATGAGTTTCCCTTGCCCCTTACCGCCGTTGAAATTCCCTGGAACATGAGACAGGGCTTGCATGTTAAAGTGAACCCGCTGTCTCTGTCTGACCCACGGCTGTTGGGTGTAACTTGCACTCCCTCGTACATACAAAATGACTACTTTCTATGCAAAAGTATGAATGAGATACGCGGCAAAGTTTGTACTCTATACAGACGACCATGTGCCTCGTCTAAATACTGCGTTGGGCTTTGTTTCTATTCGTGAAACAGTTACGAATTTGAAAATATTTTATGTTAAAGACAAACATTCTTACACTATTGGCAAACTAGCTTTCGCATGAATAAATTTTCCGAATTTTAAATTTATTAATACTATTGTTGTGTTAATTTATTTAATTTTATTTAAGGGGTTTACAAAAGCGGGTTTTCATCGTTGCTATTTCAATCAATTTGAAAAAATGTTTTGATGTTTGATTATGGAATTTTGAGAGGTTGATAGTTTGGTGATTCTAATTTCGGACAACACGACAACAAATTTTGTAAACGACACTTCACAAAGATGTTTAGGGACAAGTGCAACGAGTGTTTTATTAATGAGTATCTGAAGTATATAAATATTTTACACGCTATTCCTGTTCCAAAAAGTTCACAAAGAGACAAAGAAAAATCAGAACTGCCAAACGTCAAAATCCGAAAACATCCGATTAAAGTTGTGGAATCGTTGGAATTGACTGGCGATAGTGTTTAATGAAGCTGCCGTTTTTAAAGTGACATTTTGCGCTTTCGTGACCAGTTCGTGATTTTAGAGTAGTCGGAAGCAAAAATTTCTATATCGATTAAAGTTCGAAACTACAGAGCTCTTCGCAATATCGGATACATGCATTTCAACTGTTTGTTACCTTCCTGGTATTAAGAATTTCGTTCGTTATTATTAAAATTATCCCAAAACTTGGCTTTCTATTTTTTTTTCGATTATTTAGTCATAGCAATATATGTTGCAATTTCCAATTACTTTACAGGGAGATTAATCGATCGATATTTCGTTAGTTTTGGTTAGTTTTGATTAGTTTTGTTAATACACTAATATATTAAATAATACACTAAATTTTTGAAATAGTTTTAAGTTATTAGTTATTTTGTTTTAGTTTATTAATAAAATAATCTCAAAATTTGGTTTTCGATGTTCTTTAGTACTTATTTATTGATACCTATTGCATATTGCAATTCCCAATTACTTTACAAGGAGATTAATTGGATGAAGTTCCTTTTGGGAATTTTAGAACTACTGCCTTAAAAAAAAAAGAAACTGTTGGTATTTGACGGTACGCAAACAAATAAAATTTGTCATATTGAAGTGTTAGAAAAACTAACAATAACAATATGGTTTGGCAAATTTCAGCAATATAAAAAATTGTTAAATTTGATCACGATTATTGTGTTGTCAGTTGTACTTATTTTATTTCACTGAAACAAAAGAAATTTTGTAATAAACAATAATAAAACCAGAATATATATGGTACGGCATGGTTTCTAAATGTGAAGTCTCTATGGTGAAATTGAAATTAAAAGTTTATTTATGCATTTGCGGTAGATTGTTTTTTGTTGAGTGAATCCTGCAGGCCAAGTTGTGCTTTTTATAGCTAGTGAATATCGAATTTTACTCCGAAAACAAATTTGATATGGAAGGTTGTAAATATTGTCGCAAAATAAATAGGACTTCAATATTAATAATAAGCCAAACATTTTTCCGTATAATTTCGTATGGCGAATTATTAAAGATTGCTTTGCGAGTTCATTTACCTGCCGAACGCGTCTATGATAGTCATCTCCATATTTGTAGACAACTCTTCAAGAGATAATCATCGTTAAGCCGGAGGCCAAACCGGCGACCGGACTACATCAACATTATTTTTAATAACTGCACAAGGGCTTGGCTGAGGAAATTACTTATGGTTTATGCGTTTTTCAGCAAAAAGTTTATAGTCGTTTTTACGCCCAGAGACATGTCGGTGGTGCCACCCGACAGAATTTCAATTTTTACATCGCTCGGTAGATACTAATAAAATATTCATTGGAACGTAACTCCCAGACGAGTTTTTGTTCGAAATTTTCTCAACCACTAGTTGGACCCCATCGGTTTCAAATTAGATTTGTTTATTTAAATAAATTCACACTCGTTACCATCTGCCATAAGGTGAAACTTCATCTTTTGTCAATCATCATCTTAGATTTCCTTACATTTTTAATTGGCTATGGTTAAAATGGCTATTATCAACTTTTAATGATTGTGTTTCAAGTTATCAATTATCAACAAAAAAGAACGGTGGATTGTGCTCTCTGTAGTAACTTCAAAGGCGTTCCTGGTTTATTGACTTTCCTCACTGGCACGTAACCAACAAAATGATGAAGAACTTTGATTGATGAAAAAATTCTAATGAAAAGCCAAGGAGCAACACCAATCACATTCTGCCATTTCCTTCATTGTATTTTTGTCTGACTCAATAGTTTAATAAAAATATCAGCAAACTAAAAGACGTCTCGGGTACATTGCAAATGGCACAGATATATTCATTAGATTCAAGTAAGGGAATGATACCCTGTTTTCACATTTATCTAGAAGGTTCGCGTTGCACCATTAACCATCAAGCAGCAAGCGTCTGAGTTAAAGTACCGTGCCACTATACCAATCTAAGGGTTATTTCCACTCAACAAGGCAACTGTCAGTTTTTTGTTTTTTTGTTATTGTTTAGTTGAATAGTTATCTCACTTTTCCAAAGTTGTGAACTTGAATCGTATGCAATAAAAACTTCAAAATATTTAATTTCGATTAAAATAAATGTCTTTGCATAACTCGTTTCCAAAAATTGACAGCAACTGCAAATAGTTTTCACTAACACACGCGGAAAGTAAAAAAGAATGTTAAATGGTCAATTTGGGGAGGTGGGCTTCTACCAGCACCGTTTGGATAACTAGACCAATTTCTGACTAGCTTTTGTTAATTGTTTAAGCGATTCCACGACTCCGAGTGAAATTGGCAATATTTTAAGTCCGGTTTGAATCCGAAGTATCCGAATCACTCCGTCATTAATCAAAACCCAAACAACAGGAGCAAATGATCGCTTACAAGGGCGCGAATCTCCCCAAACTCATCAAGCCTGTACCGTGAAAACCCTCTCTGTGGCGTTTCATCCGCGTTCAACCGCCTCTCTCACTCCCGCGCCGCTACACACCCTTCAATTGTCGTCGAACGGAAGGTTCCATCAATCAGCCTCGATTTAAATTCATCTCACGTAGGCATAATCTCAATTTTGCATTATTTTATCTGGTCTGTAACACTCTTAACCTGTTTTAAAAGGGAACTGCTCCCTTTTTGTAATGCGCAATAGAGTTCATTTACGGAACAGAAAAAATTCGGTGGAAATATCATTCCGAAATCATATTTATATTAATTTCTATCCTTCGCTTTTAAAATAGTTTTATACCGTCTTAATATTGTTACAAAGATTTGGAAGCTTAACCTAAAAATTTATTATGCACCGCTCAGAAAGAATCTCTAACGAACGAATTGTTTTTAAGCGAGCAGTTGTTTTTTTCCGTAATGTTATTTTCAATGCTTGTAGACCTTTTTTTTTTCAAATCACTCTAATACTATTCGCAAAACATCTGGATTCGTCCCGCCTCGGTCGTTAATGAACTGAACTTCTTCAGTTTCAATTAGGCTCTGACGAAGCCAACAACAACCGATGCAAGAGGAATCCAGAAGATTTGTAAATGGTGCTTGTAGTCCATATCCTCTTCGATAAGCAAAATACCGAACCGATGTCCAACACTCTTATTTTGTCTAACAATGTCGAAAGGCATTGTTTAAAGGATCATTTCATGGCTACAAATGCTATAATGCTGTTCCCAATGACATAAAAAAATGATGCAAGAAATTATAAATCTTAACTAAGAAATTAAGGAATTGATCTTCTTAAAATTCTTTTTTTTTTCATTTGCTTGTCGCAGTATGCTTTCGGTTTATGACTATTAAATAAATGTATAATCGAAGTGTAAATAAACATATCCTTTTTATTGTATGATTAAAATATGGTGATGTAAGTGAAAGTTTTATTATTCTCTTTGATGTTTTTTAAAATAATTACTGTTAATAGACTGTAAAAAGTAATTATAGATTCTAACTGAAAAAAAAATTTCGGGGCGTATCGTCTAAATCGCTTCTTTTATTGCATAAGGTTTTAATCACAAAAATCACTTTAGACGAAAATGAGACGTAATATTTTTCATTAGTTATTCGCAAGTCGCGCTACGCAATTAAAAGACACAGCGGAAATAATTTTAACATCGAGGTGTGAAATATAGCGTTCTGTGTTTAATTTTTGAATTTTTTACGACCACCAACTGTACGTAGTGCTAACCGGCATCCCATAGTTTGTTAGTGTAATTTACATAATATGTTGTTTTCAAAATTGCAATAATGCAATCATGATCAAGCAGCTTAGCGTAATGACTTTATTAGGACCTTTTAGGTTCTTAGTTTTGGTTTAAAGGTCTTAGTCATGAATACGTACATAGATAGGAGCTTTAGCGCAGGAGTGTAATCAATATGAAGTCAATTGGAACAGTATAAAGAAAGAGAAACTTGAGTTGTAGGTGGAATCTTCTATCTTAATCATTGCTTGAACATTAAATAGCCCTCCGTCCATTCGTTAACACCAGTGAATAAAATTCAAATTCAAGGCGGCTTGTGTCAAATGTGACAAATCTTTTTGCTTACCTTCCGAGAGAAGTAATGATAAAAACTCTTTCTGTTTCTTTCTTATAATGTCTCGAATGTATTTAAAGTTCAAAATTTACGAATACATCCATTTTGGCCGCTAGACAAAATAACACGAAAGGAAGAATATTGGCAAAGTAGCCGATAGAACATTTGAAAAAATCGTAATCGTATATTTAAGTGCACTGTGGAATACTTATTCATGAAACATGTTCAATTTTGCTGAAATTTTTTGGAACCACAGTATTGCAAAGATGTGACCTACAGTCTTATTGTTAAGTGATTGCTTTTGCTATTATTTTAATTATTATAATCGTTATTATAAATGGGTAGGTTCGAATTCAGCAAAATATGGAAAATCTTATTATGATATATTGATAAATATTGATGAATATATATTGATAAGAAAAACGTTGTTTTAAAAACAGCTTCAAAACTTCTGGACTAATAAAATGTATATCCAAAATTTTCACTTTAATGCATAAAGTAATTAATCTTTAGAATAGATCATAACGATATTACAATTACGTATTGAAATGTTAGGCAATATTTCAATTTGTAAGCATATTACAATACATATTTGGCCTAGGCACTTAAGTTTAACTAACCTGTATATATCAAACTCAAAATTAATTTCTCATATGATCAATTTGTATCAATTTAATCTTGATTAAAATTCGTGAATTAACAATTAAACTAAGTAAACTAATCGTACCAATAACCAAAGTATAGTTTTTAGTTTCTCTAGAAAAATTATAAAATGTAGGCCCTAAATAGGGTATTGTAGGATGATTAACGCCTGCGTATTTCTAGAAATATATTTTTTTTCATAATTTTAAAACTGGCATACATTTTTGAATAGTGGATTTATCTAAATACTTAATAATAATCTCAAAAATACAATGTATGTCTAAGGGATTTTAAATTATTTTCCACTTTTTACTCTTTATTCAAAAATAATGTCTACAAGTATGAAGTTTATTAGCATTTAAAAAAAAAAATTTCTATAACCGGCTTTGCCTTCTGTTTGTCAGTTGCATTGCTAGTTGTGCCTGTTCCATGTTCTTTACGATAATATTTTGGGAGATTGATGATGTATTGAACAATTTATTTGATAAAAAAGAGCTTTAAAAATCGCCGGCAAATCTTTGATCGTAAAATGTAACGATATTAGAAAAGTGCAACTTGTGGGGTGAAATCCTGTCACGGTTAATATTGAAGGGACTTAAAGGTATTAAAGCCGTAACTATTCCCATTTCAACGCCCCCGACCGAATACCTATCGAAATTTATATTTAAACTCGGCACAGCAGGAAGGAGGTGACAGTCTCCTGATTAATCCTTTTATTGGGGGGGACTCCGAGTCGTTACGGTCTCCCGGTGGGCCGATCTTTCCCGAGGGCATTATTTCACACTAACCGAACTGCCTGAGTCGATCACTTCATCAACCCTCATTTTAAAGCTAACGTAATCTCCTGTTTTGGGTTTCGGGTCCTATTGCTAGGGAACCAGTTCGTCGGTAATGCCAACTGTTATTTCTGTTTTAAACATTTTTCAGAATATTCTTTTAATACAGATTACAACCTGATCAAATTTGCTCCTTTAAATTAAATTCGTTACGTGTTTTAGTTGCCATTTTGTTATAATCAATTCGATGTATTAGGGTAAATTTCAATTACAATGGCATCTTTATGTGTCTTTCAAATTTGTGCAGTTTTGTGCTGCAGCCATAGGCGTCCATTTATTTACTTACTTTTTTTCAGTTCGACTCTAATCGACTAGTTTGTTTAAATTAAATCGCCAATATCAAATAAATAAACTATGTATGAAATTCATGTCTACCCTACGAAATGCACTTAAAATTTAATAATAGAATACAAATAAATTCTGGCTAAAATGGGACTGTATATTTTGGAATTTAAGTTAAGTTATATTTTGACTTTGATCTTTATCAGAATAGCTTCTATTTAGATATATTGATTATTTTATTTATTTACCATTCACATATTGGTCTGATTTCAAATTTGGGCTATACAAAAATTGGAGGAATACACAGAAAACAATTTATTTTACTGTAATTCGACTGAAATTAGCATTAAAAAAAATGCTGAGCCGTCGTATATCCCGAAAAATATATTTATCGGAAAGTATAAATTTATACTTAGCCTTGCTGAAGTGTTTCCAAACTATCTGATTACTTTTCTCTGGTCAGCGTACCCAAAAATTTCACCTTCCATTTATAAATCAAATCTCTTAAAGTCGAAAATCAATCGAGTCGTATTCTAGAAAAACATATCGTCTAATTAAATCCCCTTCAAATGCTGAAATTATTCACATATACACTGACCCCTCAAAGTCTATCTTTTATTGTCCATCTTATCAGTCCGAAGCGTCTCGAAAAGCTGACAAAAGGGCCATTGTGCCGTTGCGTAAAAAAAGAAGGTTTCCATCGATAAACGGAGTGTTTCTTAACCTTTGGCATTTTGCCTCTTTTATCTCTATTCTTAGATTATTTTACAGTCTTTTCTGATCGTAGGGGCGATTTTTCGTGTTGGTGGCTTTTTTGATGACCGATAACCCTCAAACGGGACAGCCGAGTTAAATTTTTTAAACTATTTATAGAAATAGTAGATAGGGATCTCGTCTGCTGAAAGAAAAATATAAGCCATTTTCTGAAGAAAAATCGACATTTGATATTTGTAGCCATCACGTTATAAATTGACAGACAGCCATAAAAAATTATATTTCCATATAGGGATACGGTATCATTTTATTTGGTCCGCTGACTCTATTATCTATCTTAAGAAGAGTTCAATTTTGTTGTGCTATATTTATCTATCTATTAAAATCTTTTTACTTAATAAATATTATTACCCTTTGGCCGAATTTTTGGGTTTTATTAATTGTGATCCCACATTGATATATTTTTATTTCTCATTTTGCTTTAAAGAGAATATTTCATCATCCTGTGCTATTAATTAGTAAAATTAGTAACGTAATTTCTTATATAGATTTTTTTCTTCAATGCTTCGTACTTCATAGACCAGCAAAGGTTATTTTTGACAGACAATATTCAATAACTCCAAACGATTACTTCAGCTACATGTATACAATTGAGACAGTGGACAAGTACTTCTGGTAAAGCCGTATAACCGCTACCATAGTTCTTTGGCCCTCATGGTCTTTATCAAATCTCAAACTTTTGCTATTTATAGTTTTCCCATAACAAATCTGTTATCGGTGTCACAGTGATTGGAAAGAATGTATGTCGAAGAACAGAATTGCCTAAAAACATTTATAATTTTGCTACCTTAGGATCCAATCTAGTTTCCTGACCTCAAAGGCGTTCCCCACAACCGCGTTGTTTCCACAGATGCTGCAGCCCCTGTCTGGTTGCGGTTACGCCGCATCTGCCGCCCTTACTCGGTGGTTGACGAGACCATTTCACACGACCCGTCAACGGCAAATGTTGCGTACTGCGTGTGTTGTGTGTTGCAGGAACAACAGGAGCGCGATTGCTTCGGCAACAGGAGTTGATTTTGTGGAATGTACGACGGTATGGTGCCGGTAAATTTGGGGTTAAATAATGTTTTGGTTACGCGTAGACACAGTTTATTAAATACAAGCCGGTGGATTTTGCAACGGGTGAAATAAATTGGAAAATAGATGTTTGCAATAAAAAGAGGACAAAAGTAAAGCCAAATTTTGAATTACCTTATAGCTTTTAGATACTGCTACAGGAAAAATTGATGCGTCTTAGGGGGTTAAGATATTTTCCTAGAGAAGAGACTGATTATGATTCTCTGCATTTCACCCACTAACCTGCACTTTACGTCACTCTATTTCTAAACAGTGTTACTTAGACAATTAACTCCTTCTTGCCTGAAGATTTAATGGGATCTAGACAGGTTTTGAGAAAATACTTTTATAAAAATCTTGCTACTCAAGACTTCTTGACGATTTGTCAAAGTGACAGATTTACGTAGATCCCATTAAAGGCTTCTACATCGCTAGTAGTATCTAGTACGGGAATTGCACAGATGGAGAGTACACTGCAATAACTTTTATAATTATAATTTCTCTGGAAGTCCTCTGAAATTATTTCATAATAAAAATAAAATTAGAAAAAAAAATGTTCAGATTTTAGCAGTTTTTAATACTTGGCACGGTGTTGCGGTAACAACTGTCATAATTCATTACAAACATGAAAAAATGAATATTTTTTTGTTCCAACTTAATTTTTATTAAACGGAATTTCATCAAGTAAATGCCGCCTCGGTTAACAGGACTTTGTTAAGTAAAGATGGTATGCTAAAATAAATGTTATTTTGTACATTGTTTATAAGGGTAAAATAAAGGCAACAATCAATTTTTCAAAAAAACTTCCACAGGCTAGTGTAATAGTATTTACTTCTGGCCTGTTGGCTTCTTCAGAGTTTAACTGAAACTGGTTCGCATTTTACTCTTACCTGCTTATATACTGTTTGAGGACTTGCGACCTATTGTCGGCACCAACATATTTTTCTTTTGAAGGTCACGGAACAAACGTCAGGAACAGCTCCAGAACCAGTCATCGTGAATATATTTAAAAAGCTCCGGACACTTTCCATCTAAAACTAAAATTATGGAAACGCTACGTCGATTATACTTTATTTGGCCTCATGGTCAAGAATCCCTATTAGACTTTTTAGGCACTTAAATCCTTTACACCCTAATGTACGTTCTACCATTGAATAAAAAAACTAATAATAAACTCTTCTTCTCAGATATTCTTATCAACAGAAAATCAGACCTACCATTGGATCATTTTATTTACAGAAAACCTACGCACACAGTCCAATAACTTTATATATTGTCACATCACAATCCTGTCCAAAAATCATCCGTTATCATCTCTCTTGTTTAGAGAGCCGTAAAACTATCTCAGGCCGAGTTACTAAACCCAGAATTCAAAAACACCATACCATCATTAACGTTATTAATTATGTTTTCAAAACATCACTGACCACATATCAAAAGTTCAGATTTTCCACATGTCCAAATATCTCTCAACATCTTCAGCCAGTCAAAGGCAAAATTACATTTGAGATGCCAGGAGTTTACAGCCTTCCATGCATATCTGGCAATGAATACATTGGAGAGACCGGACGAAAAATATCAACTCACAATCACGCAACCGGACATAAAATTTTATTCGATAAAAGTAAAATTCTTGCATGTATAAGAATGTACATGAAAGTCTATAGAACGCTATAAGCAACCTAACAATCTTAACCGCGACTCAGGTCTTTACCTGTCACCAATATGGGACTCAGTCATCTAAAACGAGTAAAACAGAGTAAAATGCGACCCACTTTCAGTTAAACTCTAAAGAAGCTAACAAGATGGTTAGCGAAAGTCCGACTCAACAATAATCGACGCCGGACAAAGTCAGAAGTTCTGTAAATAGTAACAATTTTGTATATATTATGGCTACTTTTAGCTGTAAAAAAGAAAAACTCTATTTTTAATAATATGTTCATTCAGTTAATTGATTATAACATCAAATAAATAAATTAATGGTACGCTATTACTAAATAAGATAAAATTTGCATTTGTTTCGACGACAATTTTAAACACTTGAACTTAAACTAACTGAAAAAAAAACTGCGTCTTTCTGATAAAAGTTACAATTATGACAAACAAAATCGTGCAAAATATTTCTGTTTGATTCTAAGTAGAATTACGCCAATACTAAGCCTGCAAACTCATCGAACATGCGACATCGATAAACAGGAAGCTATCAGATTAAATGTTGATCAAATTATTGATTTTACCTATCGGTGTCTTCCTTATCGCGATCTGCTAATCATCCACTTACCAATAAATCAATTTAATCTCCACCTGCTTGGATGGTTATTAGCATGTATAGATAATTAGAGACTGGTTCCTTGAGAACGTGATATTAATTTTGTATACAGGAAGATGTGACTAAACTTAGATGTAATTTAATTTCCTCATTAAAATGACTAAAATGGTTTGTAGTTTTTGTTCACATTTGGGTAGTGACGTTCTTTTTCTCCTACTTAAAATATACCGTTACTTGGAAGGATATAGGAAGATACTGCGGGTTATACAACGTTTGTTATTGAAAACCGAGTTGAAAACTATCATTAAAAATTACTTTTCTGGTTTTTGTACGGTACCTAGAGTAATAAGTTATAATTTTTAATATGCTCATGATGTGATCAATTTAATTATTTACCACTGAAAGAAAAAAGAATGAAACTGCAGAATTTACTATAATTTTCTTTAAAAAATACGATCAATTTTGCAGAAATACTCAGTTAAAGGCTACTGACTTTTTATATAGGTGTATCTGGTGTTCAAATAAATATTACGCTGACAAATAGATACTCACATGTAATACTGACCTAACTATGGAAATTAGTGAATGCTAGCAGTTTTATTGCCCTAAAAACTATTTGATGTATATAATGTCCCCATATAATGTTGACTATTAGATTTTTTTTTTATTTGTAAGGGGTGCGAAAATTTTCTGTATGCAAACGTTGCTGTTATTCTTGTCCAACTTTTTTCAAAACTTTCTCAAAATTTTTCCCTCTAACTGCACTTTTCGGCTTTTCAAGTAGCGATGGCAAATAAAAGAATTTCCCTTATGCAACATTAAAAAATTTCCCATATCTAGAGAACAATATCTGATTCAACGACGATACCTCAAGACTTAACCGCTCGTGGACGTTATTTAAAAATAGTATATTATGCAACAAGTGCCGTAAACGGCATTTGACTCACGAGTTTATTTGACACGAGCGGAGCTAGTTGTTAATAAACGAGCGAGTTAAAAACTTTACCGAACGTGTTGCATATTATACTCTTTTTCTACGACCGTTATTTTTTGGGTACATTGTCGCAAAACAAAAAAAAATACATTCACATGACCGTCAGAATTGACAAACGTCAAAATTCAAAGCGTGGGAAATATCTCCGAAAACATCCGATTTCTACCAAATCCGTGCGTAAAATAGCGGAAATGTCCGAAGTGACTCGGATTCGTGGGCAACGAAACTGACCTGGTAAAATGACGCTTCCCGCAAGCTAGATCGATGTGTAAGTTGGTATTTTACAGACGGGGGCAGAAAAACTTATTTATGACTCTCTAATATTGAAGTTTTCCGACCTGTCGTAGTATATTAAACCAATTCATGTTTATACCATTCCTAAAACTGGTGGATCAATATGACTGTGCAAAACTCTCAAGTCATCGAGAATTTCTGTAAAACATTTTCGACCTGAGCAAATACATAAAAAATGGACAGTTAAAATAGTTGAAAACGAAACTTAAAACATCTATAATACCAAACCAAAAACAGCCCTACCGAAACGAAGTTGGGGGGATAAGCCCCCCTCTAGAAAAAAAACACCTTTAACGTTAAATTAAAAACTTAATTCGATTTTCCCCCTCACTTGAAAAACTCTAGGGTAAATGGATTTATACCTCCAATAACACTAAAATTTTATTAAATAACTCATGTAAATGGGGTCGTTCCGGGCAATAGAGAAAGAAACGAATTAGAAGAAAGAAGTTAAAACTCTTAAGAGAAGCGCCGCGTCGCCGTCGTCTTCAGGGAGTTGCAGCGTTTGAACGGGAATTGATACGGCTATATAAGTTAACAGCCGGGAGACAAGATTGTTTTGATTAGACGTCTTTATTTTGCCGTAATACGGCGCGAGAATTCCGAAGTGGGGATGGATTTAATGAAAAAACCTTGACAAGTCGTTTTAAAGAAATTTTTATGTAGGGTTGTTAGAATTTAAATTTTGTTAAAACGAATATTAACCGTTTAAAAAGTTACAGTAGTTTTAATTTTGTGGTAGTATTTTTAAATTCGCTCGATGTACTTTTTAAGTTTGAAAAAAGTTGCACAAAAGTTAGGAAAAGTCAAATAATAACTTACAATTAATATGAATAATTAGATTATGGCTTTAAATACTATATATATATATACATATATATATATATATATATATATATATATATATATATATATATATATATATATATATATATATATATATATATATATATATATATATATATATATATATATATATATATATATATATGGAAATTTATGGAAAAAATTTACAATTGTAAAAAATATTAACCTCCACCACACGTTACAAAACAATTCCACTAACATAAAACGTTAAGGTCAATAAAATATCCGGATTGATAAAATATTAAAAGATGAGAAAAAAACAGCCGATTTGTTACAAATGACACTCCGTATTGTCGAGAAGGAAAACTAAATGTGCGGGAACTTATTAACAATTCGCAATAACCTAAAAAAGCCACAACCAAAAAAACCAGTCAATGATACCAACTGTACAGCCAACCATAACATATGTAAAACACCAAACAAGGGAGGGAATTTTAAATAGAATTCTTTCAAATATGCACCCATTGTACACTATTTATATAACTATGTTTACATTATTGAAGTTAACGTTAAGGGTAATTAGAAACAATCCCTCAGGACGGGGAGAAAGAAATAAAGAAAGGAAACTGTTTTTAAACATTAATAGCAACAAATTTAGCAACCCACTACAACCTGACCGTATCAAAAAACTCAGGTAGCTTATGCTTCGCAGTACGACTCTGATTAAGAAGATAGGTGTAGATGCTACTAAGACCCTCAACATCCTTCTTTCTGTTGAGGCTATTACTACAACAGTTAATATAACACATCTCTAAAAACTTACGTTTGAAGAGGTTCTTTTCACTCTTTAATACTACCGCTTCATCGTACATGACACTATGTCCGGTATCATTGACATGAGCACTTAAACTAGTAATATTTGGTTTTAACTTACAATCACTTTTATGAAGTGTTAGCCGTTTTTTTAACTTCTGCGAAGTATGACCAATGTAAATTAAATTGCAAGAGCATTTAATGCAATATACAACGTCTGATTTATGTAACGATGGGGTAATGTCTTTAAGATTGGAATAGAAAGATTTGAGGGGTCTTAAGTTGTAATTGGCAATTTTTATATTAGTATCTTTAAAGATCCTAATCAGAGCCGGGGACAATCTATCTATATACTGTAGTTTGCCAAAACTAGGCAACTCATTATTACCATTAAGCTGTGGTTGTAAAGCATTAGGCAGGTCTGTAGTGGCACTATTACAGGAGAGAATTTTATTTATTAACGATGGTGGGTATTTATTATTAATTAGTAGGTTCCTTAATAACAATAAGTTCTTATTTAACAGACTATGGTGACAATTTTTTTTAATGCGATCAGTCAATGCTACAATCATATTGATCTTTTATTTTTTAGGGTGATACGATGTGAAGGGAATGTATCTACCGGAACTAGTAACTTTTCTATGCCAATCAAGAATAACTAAATTTTCACTAGTGCGAATGACCTTTGTGTCAAGGAAAGGGACTGAACGATCTGTCTCCGTCTCCACCGTGAATATATATATATATATATATATATATATATTCTCACGTATTGATTCACGGATGGAAAAATGTGATGACACTATATTCCGGGATATCATCCGTTCGCTCGTTGAACTCCGACTGGAATCCTGCATCCGACTGGAATCCTGCAGACGTTTCGCCAAAATCTCACTTGGCATCTTCAATGCTCGCGCTCCGAAAACACTTCGAAGTGTTTTCGGAGCGCGAGCATTGAAGATGCCAAGTGAGATTTTGGCGAAACGTCTGCAGGATTCCAGTCGGATGCAAGATTTGCAGGATTCCAGTCGGATGCAGGATTCCAGTCGGAGTTCAACGAGCGAACGGATGATATCCCGGAATATAGTGTCATCATATATATATATATATATATATATATATATATATATATATATATATATATATATATATATATATATATATATATATATATATAATTTCCTGCCTTCCGGGATATCATCCGTTCGTTGGTTGAACTCCGACTGGAATCCTGCAGACGTAAAAAAATGTCACCTTTAAATAAAAACTACGAAATTAATAATATTAATAATAAAAATGTTTTTACAAATCTCTGGATTCCTCTCGCGACTGCTGTTCACAAATCTAATTTGCTGACTTTTAGTTTAAGCTCTTTGGAGCTTAACTCTTAAGTTCTGAAGACAGCAGAATGATTTAACAAAATGTCAGCAACTTCGATTTGTCAACAACAGCCGCTGGACAAGTCCAGTAGATTTGTAAATAGTATCACAGCACCCTGTCGAAGTTCTTCTGAAAAATTCACTTAAGAGCAACGTTACTGATCGTGTAATATTTTTCTATTATATTATAAACTGTCATAATTTGTTGAAAGCAGTCCGTTCAAAGCAGGTTGTATGGGATAGCTCTACCAAGTTGTAACAATTTGTTTTTCGTTCTAAATATCAAAATAATACGTGAACAATATAAAAAACAACTTTTGTCATCTTTATTTGAAACAAATATAGAGGCCTTAATTTAACTAACAAAAATTAGTTATTATATGGCGCTTAATTTTGAAAAAAACGTAAAGAGGAAAAGACGGAAGTGGAACAAGAAATGCTTGTTACAAAACGTACTAAATTTTATTTTTTCTCTTAAATGCTAATCAAAATCAATTATTTTATATTTAATAACAAATAAAAGAGGCAGATAGAAAAGGAAGACTGTTTTGAAATTCTGAGAAAAACGGAATGTTTTAGTTTTCATTATTTTATCATAATGCTCTTGAATATAATCATTCATTATGAGACACCCTCCTACGCCATCGTATTCCAAAAATAAATTTGAAGCATTAGGTTTGGACTTTTTGAGTTCATCATTTATTAAAAATTTAGAAAATATAATTTCGAAAACTAAAATGTATGAGAAAAAAGTGAAGAGTTAAATGTTATTCTTGGTTTGATCATATCATATGATCATATTGACATAAATTCTTGGCTTATATGATATTTGATTCTTAAATATTCAGTTTTTCGTATACTTCCGATATGCCATATATTTCATTTGAGTGGTTAAATCTAATGAACGTTATAGCAGTGTAGGCCGTGGTGATTTTCAGTACATTCCCGTCATAAAATTTAATTTTTTTCGTATGGTTCCTGGTACGACATAAAATCTGTTTGTTGTGTTGATGTCGTGGGCTGCAACGTGACAAATTAGTTGTTTATATTATGTATATTCTTGTCCAAAGTGTTGTGAGTGGTTGTAATTGCGTTTTATATAGTTTTATGAGTGTATTGTATTCGTGTCGGGAAAAAACAACTACGAGATGGCTCGCCGCGTTGCTGCAAAGGCGTCACACAAAAGAACTTTTACATTGTTACGACGCGACCGGCCGATGTGGAATACTGTAACTAATGTTGATAGATAAACTTTCAGAAAAATTATGATATTGAACTGTAAAATTTTAGGCAACAATGTACAAACAATAATCTAAATATCACTTATTTATTTATCTTTTTAAAGAAATTTCCACTGGCTACTGTAATAATTTTTATAAAACAGTTTCAGTGAAGCGCTGAAGAAGCCAATAGGATGAACCGACGCAGGAGGTATTTATATAAGTTTGATATTATAAAACGCGAAGAACATTTTAATTCAGAGAAACACTTTGGCTTTGTTTCTAGCTCGTGATAATGGTTACTGGTAACTCAGTAATTATCATCAAGTTCAAGAAAAATGCTTCTACTTCTCTGCAGGTTACCATGGAAAAACTAGAACATATAACATAACTTCATTGCGACCAAAAGGGGACAAAAAACAATAAAAATAAAGAATTTGTGAAAATCTGATCATCGTTTGTTCTAATTCAACTTGTTAAATGGATGGGAATCAGTCATCCGTGTTTATGCCCCTAATTAAGCTCCGCCCCTCTCAAACAATATAAAAGCAGGTACCGAGTAAAATGAGAGCCAGTTTCATTCAAGCTCTGAAGAAGCCAATACGATGATTGGCCAAACATTAGCTAGTTCGAATCAACAAAAACCGACGCAGGAGGAATCCAGAGGTTTTATAAAAAGTATTATAAATGTTGTCCTGTAATTTTCCTACATAAATAAGTCCGGAAAGTAAGTACCAAAAACTAAATACACCTAAAATATTGTGTTCGAATTAGCACATATTGAAGGGTGCGAAATAAAGCTAGCTATAACTCACAGCTGATTTAAATGGCATATAATGAGGACCTGGTTTTGATAGGAGGGCTGCATTGAATTTCGAGGATTAGATAAATCTGTAAACTTTTTATAATTCTGCCTTAAAGTGGCTAAATATTTGATTATTTTATCAACAATTTTTGTTAATAAAGAGGAAAATATCAGCATTCCCTATAAATAAGTCACACGAAAACGAATATTTCCGCAAACAAAGGCGCCTTAGATCACGTAGATTTTCAGGGCAATATCTCACCGCAAGAATAACCAAGGTCGAATATATCTTGATTACGTTTCGCATATGAAGGGGGACGCTCTTAGATCTACGTGCCGCTATTCGTACATATCTCATCTGCCAGAAGATAAATCAATGTGCACAGGCCCATTAAAGATATTCGGCTATCGATTTGTTTAAGAGATGTAGGGCATCTACTAAAGCTTTCTTCCTTTTAATACCATTCTTTTTCAATAATTTTAGTAAAAATGGAGACCACTCATAATCCCAAGAGGACACCCTTTCCTAAATAGAGTCGAAAAGAATTAATTTCATCCCCAATTAACCACCGAAATTTATTAAGTCTATAACTGTGGCAGCAGCCCTTTCGCAACCCCTGCAGAGCCTCAGGCGTCGACCAACTGCAACCCTTCTAAACACTTCTTTATCGAATCGTTACAACTGTCAGTGTGTTTCTTAATTATTTCGGTATTTGAGTCTTTTCGGATGATTTATGAGTTGTGGGTTGACAGATCATATTAAAATTTATTAACTTCCGCTAAAACCCCAAACCTCGATCATCGTCATAATCTGTATTTTGCAAAACAATTATTTCAAAAGTTTTATTGGATTTCTATTATCATTATCTAAAACAGGCTGTTTACTGTGAGAGGTGTCTCGAAGTGCTGATGCAGCCCAACTAAGGCGACTCCTGTGACATATTAGTTTTATTTTCAAAGCTGAAATTTGGAAAACTTCGTAAAACTAATACGGATATCTTTTTCACACACATTCAACTTCTTTATGATTAACTTTTTTAGACCATACATGTTGACGACGGAGTGCTGGTATTACTTTGAGAAAATTGCATATCAGTGGTATGAACTCAGGTCCCGATTATAGGACATTGCTGAAAAATGAGATATAGTCTTGGATACGGACTGAATCATATACCCCCCTAAAATGCAGCATCACAAGGTTTTCGTTTAGTCTTTTTCACCAGCAAAATAATATTAACCAGAAAAAAATTTTCCGGATAATTGGTGGGATAAGGAACAATGATAAAGGCATGATTAATAGAAAAACAGAAAGAAGATTTTTCAATGCCCAATATTATACAAGTCAAACAAAAGTCCGCACAATTTATTCCAAAAATTAAAATTAGGCATGACGCCGATTATATAGATTTAGGGCCCAGAAAAAAAATATGACCACCCTTAGATAGAACTGCATAATAAGATTATTATTATTACTAAATTGTTACAAATAACGTTCTTCGATTTGGTATGCTTTAAGCACTAAGGAAATTAGAAATGAATTAAATAAACTATTGGGTTGTTCGGAAAGTCATTTCGTTTTTTTTGGGGAACATGAAAGACAGTTTTCGTATAATGAATAAATATTTTATTAAATTATATATTGGCCATTCTGGTCCAACACCTTTTGCCATCTTTCTGGCAGTAACATAATTCCCTTCTCATAAAAGTTTTGGTCCTTGCTGGCAAAAAACTGGTTCAGGTGGTTTTTGACATCTTCATTTGAGGTAAAGGTTTTGCCATCTAAAAAATTTTGCAGGGACCGAAACAAATAGTAGTCGGAAGGCGCCAGATCTGGAGAATATAGTGGATGTTGCAGTACGTCCCATTCAAGCTGTAAAAGTTTTTGGCGAGTGACCAAACTTGTGTGAGGTCTCGCATTATCCTGGTGGAACACTACACCCTTCCTGTTGATTAATTCGGGCCTCTTCTCTTTAAGTGAATCATTCAATTTGTCCAGTTGATGACAATAGACTTCTGAATTAATCGTTGTATTGTCCGGCAAAAGCTCAAAAAAAACGATTCCTTTGACATCCCACCAAACGGAGAGCATCACCTTTTTTTGGTGAATGTTGGCTTTTGACACGCTTTGAGCCGGTTCATCTTTTGTGCTCCATGACCTCTTGCGTTTAACATTGTTGTATACAACCCATTTTTCCTCCCCAGTAATAATCCGCTTCAAAAATGGATCATTTTCTTGACGTTTGAGGAGCGAATCACACACGTCAACGCGACGACACAAATTTCGCTCCGTAAGGACATGGGGCACCCACACATCGAGCTTCGAGGTTAAGCCCATGCCTTTCAAATGGCCATAAACAGTCGAATTCGACAAATTTAATCTCTCACCGATCTCTCGTGTGGTTATTCGCCGATTTGCATCAACTAATGCCTTTATCGCATCTTTGTCAGCTTCGACCGACCTTCCAGACCGTGGTGCATCTTCGACATCAAAATTGCCGGATCGAAATTTTGCAAACCAGTTCTGGCACTGGCGCACTGTTAACACGCCTTCTCCATACACATCCGTCAATTTTTTTCTCGCTTGGACAACATTTTTACCTTTTCTGAAGTAAAAAAGTAAAATATGACGAAAATGCTGCTTATTGCTCTCCATATTTAAAAGGGCACCAACCAAAAACTACTGCGTAGAATTAATAGAACTTTTTCACACACAAGCCTTACAATATCAGCACTCAAGACATATAATGGTTATGCGGCTTAAGTGTGAAGTTGGTTTCGAAAAAACGTAATTAAGTCCTCTGACGGGAAAAAACGAAATGACTTTCCGAACAACCTTATAGATATAAATAAAGGCCCCGGGCCAGATAAATTGCCACCGATCTTTTTTAAATCTTATACGAAATCTCTGCTGCTACCGCTATTTGTAATCTTTAATAAAGTTTATCAGAAAGGCGCTTCCCGACTATTTGGAAATGCACCAAAATAGTACCTGTTCTGTTTTATTTGTTATTTGTTAATACTAATATAATCAAAAGAGCTTGCAGGAACTTGAGTTTTATTACAAAGGTTAGCAAAGAATTTAAAGATCCCAAGTCTCTGGTCGTACTCGGATTCCCCAATATCCTAAATATGTAAACAGAATTGAAAGCATTCAAAAACAATTTATTTTTCTCATGAGCTTTAGATATAACCACAATCTAATCGGTGTATCGCATGAACCAAGCCTTTACTTCTTTGCGTTTTTTTTACACTACATTGTTAATAACAGAGTAGATTGTCCAAAACTGTTGGAAAAATTGTCCTTTAATGCTAGGGTGGCAATGAGTTTATTTCTACATTCTTTCTTGTTTTTCTTTTTTTTATGTTTAGAAATAGTTTAGAAATAGAAATTAGGATACATGTACTTAGTTTTAGTGTACCTTTGTAAATTGTGGGGTCAGTTCGTCATGCACCTTGTTATAATAAATAAAAAAAAATAAATCTTAGTAACCAACTACCACAATCAAGTACCAAATGCTAGCTAAATTTCAACTATTATTATATTTAGAGGTTCTTGTCTATGCTGATAAATCGACGGTTTTCAGTTTGGTTTTGGCATTTCGGCAATATTGTGTTTAAATTGACGATTGAAAAAACGATTCAAGTACGTGGAGATCGCTGTTTGGACATAAAATGGTGCAAAGTGCGGGTTAGTGTGTAAAAATTATGGTAAACATTATTCCTTTTTGTACGTACTTGTGATAGTCTGCTGAGATGCATTAGATTTACAAGAACATTTACGACCCCTGCATTATTTAAGATTATATGTTACTAATGGTAAAAAAGTTTGTGCAAAATTTCCAAATTTTATACCGTTACTACTGTTTTACTTTTTTTCCTTTATCAGATGAATTAGTAAAAGACCATCTCACCGCCTGATTTGGAAAGTGTTCTCGGAAGAGTGGCATCATTGCTTGCTTGATTCATCCCATAGATCTATAATCAAGGGAGATGGCATTGTTTAAATTTTAATGTGTTGATGATATTTCGTTTAACATTAACCATATAATGAGAAATATTTTTTTTTAATGGCAATAAGGTTTGTAATTTTCTTTAAAATATAACAATTCAACGAAAATAGAAAAGTTTTAAGGGTCGTCTTAAACCTCGATCTTACGTTGCGAGCGCTTAGACATCGGATGTGATTGCGGTATCTCTAAAAGTGTGTCAAATTTGTGTAATTTAACTATTTAGGATATAATTATGTTACATTTACATGTAAAATTATAATCTCAGACGCCAATGATTTATTAACCTTCTCGAGCATTATTTTCTCCCACCTTAACGTAGTTACCATGGCGTCCATGCATATTTAGGCATCACTCGTCCCTTGCCTATATTGCGATTTTATCAATGACTTATTTGGACGTCTGTGATTCGTCCTTCAAAATTTTCAAATTTCAGACGCTGTGATCAAATACATCGGCGTTAGAAACAGAAGTAAGTACACGACAACACTTTCAACGTATCGGGCTCCCGAGCAACCATTACAAGTTGCTTCGTTTCCAAAACCTATTTGCATACTAACTGCACGCATATTCAACCTCACGGGAGCAGATTCCGCCGGCTTTAAATATACTGGGTGTCATTTTATCACTTAATTATATATCCGAAGGCATTGGCTTAATACAATTTTCTTGTCACGGTTATCTTCAGGATCAGATTAAATCCAAGATAATAAAAAGAATATGGAAAATTGAAGAGATTATTTTCGATAAAAAATTATTCTCGTTGCTCTGTAGTTGAATTTGTCGCCAACGGTGATGCAATTTTGTAAGCGAACTTGAACGGGTAAAAATTGAGCCTACAACCGCTGCTCCAGGCCGGAATTATCATGATGAAATGCTCTTGTGGTTGCTCCGTGATGATTCAGGAAAGTGTTGGATAGTTGGCGTTCGCGAATGCGTGCAATGACTTATAATCTGGACGGCTAGATAATCGTTACTAATTAAATTTGGAACTTATAAGTTTATTTTATAAGATTTAGGAAATCCTTTTCGTTTCTATGCCTACGTTTCCGCAGTTTATTCTACCACCCGTAGGACCTAAAAGAGTATTTTAGATTTTTTTGTACACAAACATATTGTGGCAGATAGATACACTTAAGATTTATTACAATTTGTTTGATTGGAGAAATCTAATTTTTTTATGCCATGAGGATGATCGAATCAAGGCAATGTTTTTGTTGATCCTTCTAACAAACCTCTTTAAAAAAGCAAATAGCGCTAAATAAGATCAGGCTTGATGCCAAAACATTATACTAATTTCATGCTGGTTCAAATCTTTAGCTACCAATTTGTTAACAAAGCAAATATTGTCCAAAATATTGATGAAATTATAAAAGGGGTAAAAGTACAGAGACAATTTGTATAGATCACATTATTTGAGAGAAGGCCATAATATATTAGGCAACAAGTTTCATAATAGTGTGTTATGCAACAAGTGTGGTCAACGGCGTTTGAATCACGAGTTTAATTAGTTTAATTGGCACTAGCGGAGCGCAGCGAAATCAATGACTTAAAAAGTTTAGCAAACGTGTTGCATACTATACTTTTTCTACTCCCATGTGTAAAATTCGAGTTTCGTTTCCTACGGATCCGAGTCACTTCGGACATTTCCGGGATTTTACCGCACGTGTTTGGGAGCAATCGGATGTTTTCGGAGGTAGTTCCCACGCCTTGAAGTTCTGACGATCATGTGAGGAAATGTATTCATGTTGTTTTGGGAACATATACCCAAACGGTAGTAGAAAAAGTATAGTATCCAACACGTTCAGTGAACTTTTGAAGTCACTCGTTTATTAAACACTCGCTCCGCTCTTGTCAAATATACTCATAAGTCAAATGCTGTTTACCGCGCTTGTTGCATAATACACTATTTTCTGCAACTGTTAGTTTTTTGGATAAATTTTTCAGAACAACACGAGTACGTTCACTGACAACCGCCAGAATTGACAAACATGAAAGTTCAAGCCGTGTGGTAAAATGTCCGAAAATATACATGCAATCGTAAAACCAAACCCATGCAGTAATACCTCGGAAATGTCCGAATGGGCTCGGATCTATGGGACAAGAAACTCAAGTGGTAAAATGAAGCTTGTCGCATGCCTGATCGGTGCATAATGAGGAATTTTAGAGAAAGGAGTAGAAATACGACATTTCCATAAGTAACAGATCAGTTTACCCAGTAGTGAGCTCTTCCTCACATTCAATTGTTTGTAAACTGCAACGAAGTTATAGTACACAAATAAAAACACCCTTTTGAAATTTGTGAAAAGATTGATAAACGTCATTTCCGTCAGTCACACAGCACAGAACAGTATTTGTGATGACTGCTAACCCAGTACTGAACTTTTCCTCACACCCAATTGTTTAATATTTTGCATTAAGTAATTACATATTAACCACAAAACGCCCTTTTCAGTTATTTTCCAATGTTTTTGAGAAGGGAGTAATAGTATATTATGCAACAAGTTTAATTAAAGTCATCTCAGTTACAGTCACAGATCACAGCCTATTAGTTTTTTACTGTTGAGCTGTATGCTCAGTAGTGAGCTTATTCATAGACTTACACAACATTTTTTGATTTGCATTTTGTAATTATGCAACAAGTTTGATAAACGTCATTTTAGTCACGGGCTTGATTTGACGCGAGCGGAGCGCAGCGGGCAATGAGTGATTAAAGAAGTTTATCAATGTGTTGCATATTATACCTTTTCTACGACCATAATTTTTTGTAGAACAGCACGAATCCATTTACTGAGTGACTTGTGACGTGAACCCCAGAATTGGCAAACGAAAACACGCAATCACACCCAAGGCCGGGTGCATAATTGGGAATTTTAGAGTAGGTAGTGGAAATAAGTATCTATTAAAACTTTTTGTCATTTTATGGTGCTCTACGATACTTTAAAGTTACTCATTTCAACGATTGGGATTGGCATTTTTAGATGCACATTTTTTTAAATCATTAATATATATAACGAAACCAGCAAAAACAGCAGATTTATGAACTGTTTAATTAAACCAAATTTAGACATTTTTTGAATAAAATATTAATCACCGTAGTAGCTAATTTGCGGGACACCCTGTATATGAAAGTAAGATCATTTGTTTATTAATTAATGCATTGTCGTCAATTTAGAGACCCGTTTCGCGTACCTTATCCAAACACCTTTCAGGGCAAGCGGTAATGAAAAAAAAAGGCAAACCAGATCCGCTACTAGTATTTAGAATGCAAAAACACCTCTTCAGATATTCACTGGGGCATAAATCTGGATCGAAACCTGTACCACAATATTGTTTATTGGAACTACTTTCAATTCCGCTGATTATTATTTATGGTACGTTTTAGTACGTCGCTAACTCGACTCGACTTGTAGGTTGTCACTTTTTTTATTAAGCACGTTATTTATTAAATGCTAGTTTTTATGCACAACTCTGGTGTAACAGATTGCATACGGACTCGGAAAATTGCGCGTAACGGTCGCTTGGAAATATGAATATCAAACAAAACAAGGACAGAACAAAACATCGAAGAAAAGTTTCAAACATATTTAAAAAATGCTTGCAGTGCTGAATGTCTGAATTATTATTTTGAAGTTGTATTTGTGGTGTTACCTTATACCTTATATATACATATAAATATATAATAGTTATTATTATATAATTATTATATATTATTAATATATTACATTAAATAATTAGCTAAAAATATTTCGCGCTATTAGAGACGCATATTTTTTAAAATTTGTTTTTAAATCATAATAATAATGCTATTCATGTTATTCGTGATCATATTTGACACTTAGTTAATCAACGTATGTACAAAAAAAGGCAATAGTAACTAGGTAACATTATATAAACTGCAAGTACAAAATAATGTTCTCCTTATGAGAATTTTCGGAATCAGCAGACGGAAACCATATGGTTTTTAATTATTGCTATGGCTGTAACATATTGTTTTCCATCGCTTGGCCCTTAATGACATTCAAATTCATAATTAGCAAAATGGTAATAGGGTGTTATAAAATAAAAAATAATTCGAATGACAAATATCTTTAAATATTACAATTTACAGTAATGTTATTTTTGTAAATAAATAGAAAAAAAATAAAATAAAATAAAATAAAAGCATAGAAAATTGAAATACACTTTACAAACAAAACAACATAATATCCAAAAACTAAACGCTAAGTTGTCAATAATTGTTTACAAATATTTCAAGTGTTTTCATGGCTAACTCCTAATTAGTAAAATAAAATAATATTCCAGCATAAAATAATTAATTTTGAAACAGATTTTCTAACTAATTCCAAAAAAAAAATATTTTGCAATACAAATACGAACAAACCTAAGTATATCATTTCAATCAGATGAAATTATTATATTTAAAGACACAGTATACAAAGTAAGTAAATGATGTGATAACTGTAATAGATCCACATCCATCTCAAATCTGACTTTTTCGTATATATTGTGAATAACTGATGGTCTTCAATTATCGATCCGAAACTACGCAAAGAAAAAAGTTTTCGTAAATCACTTAAAGAGGTAAGCAAGAAACACGAGAAAAAAAATTTAATGCAGTTGAACGCCAGCGTGGAATTTCGGGACCCGTCACGTCTTGTCCCTATTCATCTCGACAATAAATTTTCTTTGGCAGCACTCCTTATTATTAACTCCGCTGGAAACGGTGGTCCTTTCAAGTCGTTCCTAAATACGTAATTAAATGCCTTTCAGGTCTTTTATCTTGGCTCGTCGAGTGTGTAGGTTAGTGCCGCGCCCTTCTAGAGAGAGACAATGTCACATTCCTCGCTGAAGGGGTGAACTTTTTCTTAATTGGAACACTGCTTTAAGAATACAGCTTTATTAATTGGGCGAGTTGGCAATCTTAATTTAATTGTTACTTAGCAACATAATAAGTTTAACAATCTTGAACAGATCTTGCAGCAAGATCAGCTTGTTAAGTTCAAGTTTGTTATCAACACTCTCCGGCGTGAAAGTGTAGGTAAAAGTAAATTCCATTCAAAACTTCGGCAAATTTGTAACATTCAGGATGACTTTGGCGTGCCAGTTCATTTGAATCTCATTTAAATATCATCGATCTGCTTTAGAATCGACGCCAAAGTTGACCTAGGTTATTCTTTCCTGTTAAAATTTAGTTTGTGTTAAGTTTACATTTATCAGAGGCTGCGAAAGGTATACCACCTAGTTAAGTCAACTTGTCTTTTTTAACAAATGCAAGGATTCAAAAATAGACTGGAAGCTAAAATAATTAATACAATTTTCTAAAAAAAAAACACAGGATACTGTAATACAACTAACAAATCTTCTGGATTCCTCCTGCGGTGCTTGTTGATCATCGGAACTGCTGCTGACGTTTCGTCAATCATCCTGTTGGCTTCTTTAGAACTTAAGAACCAAGAGGATTATTGGTGAAATGTCAGCAAATTCGATACATCAACAACCGAGACAGGAGCAATCCATTTGTAAATAATTAACATATTTGTCAAAAAAAAAAATGTAACCAGCTATACAGCTTTACTTCAAAATGGTGTTCATCGATTAGGAGGTTGATGAAGGGAGAAGGACATTATTCCTGCTTTGCTGAAAACATTTTACTTTTTCTAACCTCTATAAGGGGCACCAAATGATATTAAAATCGTTTGTTAAGCACTTAATAACTTTTGTTGATAGCTGGCAAATAAAATAGTAATTTAGGAAGAGTGGGTAAAAAATGTGGTGTGAAAATGCAGATATTCACATTATGGATAGTCATGATAAGACACAATGCCATCATGATCGATCATAATGAGAATTTAATTAATTAATTATTATTAAGTTGCATTAAAATAGTTGTTAATTAGAAACTGCAAAACCATATTTAACATTTCTTAAATTGTCGAGAAGATAATACCAATTTTATTACGAGTTATACTTTTTTAGATAGATAGAGATAAATATTTGAATTTTTACATAGGTTACTCAGAGATGTATATTTTTCAAAAATGCCTATAAAAATTGTATTCATTTATTATACAGATTATGCACAAAATAAATTCTGCCTTAATAGTTATTAAAGAAATATCCTGATTGGACAATTTAAAAGATAAAGGCATATCGAAAAAAAGGTTTCGATTGCAGTGACAAACATCAAATGATGAAATAATAGCCATTTTTCCTTTATATATAAAACCTAATAAAATGAATACAGACATAACCTAAGTTTACTTACAAAAGAACAACAACTAATTACCACTTTCGCTTATATTATTAAAACTAGGGTATAAGCCTACAGTAAAAAAGTTTTTCAAAATAAAATTCTAAACTACTACGCATATTATTCAATATAATTGATTTAATTAAATATCGTTAAGATTGAAACATCTGGCAGTTCAATCAAATGAGATAGATGTCGGCGCGACTACCGTTATTATTGAACTGTTTTCGCAATTTTATCCCCAAGAGATAAACCACCATAGACCAAACTATAATACAGAAAGCAAGTAGCTTTATCAGCTCGGAGCAGTATCGAAGTAATTCTGTTTTAATGAACGACGTAATAATGTGATAGGAAGGCAGTAATTCATGCGCAACACGCACGTTATTCTTTCACTTGTTTCCCCAAGCGTTTGATTATTTAACTCTCAATTATATATTTTCCTGTGATGTAATAATCTGTTTCATGGTGTTAATATTGCTTACTTCGCATCGCTTATTTGAGCAATCTTTTACTGGAAAAAAGTTTTTTTTACTTCAATTAATTGCGAAGAGATTCCATGAATTTATTGACATAAACGTCCACTAAAGAATGGCGCAGTCTCAGATCTGGACTCTCCAAATATAAATGAAAATACTTAAATTCAAAAAATAATAATAAAAATATTTATTGATAAGTGGCACAATTAGACCAGCAATATAGTGAAAAATGACGACGAATGAGAAGTTACTCAAGAGATCTTAAATTATGAAGAAGAAAGTAAAAGTAAATATAACGTATCTTTACTACCCATTTCTGCTGAACTTGCATTACTTCACACAATTCAGTGATATCAAAACAGCGCAAATTGGATCCCGCCAAATTTTCCAAATTTGTCTACAAAATATGAGGAAATTCCAGTTAAAGGCTAAATTAATATTTGTACAAAATGTAAATGACCTTTCGAAACTAATGTATTCATTTCTTAGAGCTGAATGGATGCCTTATGTACTTCGGCAATATGCTCACCCTGTATATTAATGACTTCTCACCCGCCCACGATAAGTTTTAGGAGTTCCAATCTTCTAATGGCAAGCGACCCTTGCGAATACTTTAAAGGCACGGACGGTTGCCGTTAAATGAAATACACGATGGCATTTATTTAAAACGTCATTTTACGGTCACTTTATCACCCTCTTTCGCTGTCCCCGAAGAAGTGCAATTTAAAAAACCCCCAACGCGACTTGTCATCCGCAGTCCGAGGAGGGCGCCACTAGAGTCCCCGTCGCCGAGCTAGAGACGTTTTTGCTACGACGTTGTCAAATCTACTAATAAGTTCCCTGGAACAGAATTTTCAGCAACAAATTGTTTTCCTGTAGCGTCCATATTATCGGCAAATGACAACGAAATTTATAAAATCAAGAAAGCGGTATATTGTGATACACATCGAGTGCTATATACCACGTAATACATAACTCTAATGCGATTTGACAACCGCAGGAAGTGAATGATAAAAATGCCACTTCAAGAAACTTCCTCCCTAAACGCATGTAAAGCCGCGCACCCTCTTTTAATTTCTTTTCTGTCGCAACAGCTTATGAGTGTTCACCCCAAATCCTATTTTTTTCCCGTCCCGTTCAAGTTAATTGTTTCAATATATTTTTTTGCCACACCATCACTAATGCTTTCAAGTCAGCGAGCTTGTCTCCTTGTGCTGAAAATAAATCAATTGTGTCTGTCTGGTTCTTTATTAGATGAGTTTTTCTTCGTCTTCACCGTTGTGATGTTTTCCTCGAAACAGTGAACTAGGTCTCAAGTGGAACGGCACCCTCGTGCTAGATACGTGAGGTAAATTTTATATTAGACAAAGGCGCCGTAATGGGGATTGTTGTCTTTCTCTTGCTCATTTATATAAATATTTTTGTACTTTGATTTGTTATTTTATTTAATTATTTTTCAAAGAAAATTTCACAGGTTACTGAATTACTATTAACAAATCTTATGTATTCCAATGTGTCGCCAATGATCCTGTTGGCTTCTTCAGAGCTTATCTAAAACTTTTTTACATTCTACTCTGTAGCTGCTTATATACGGTTTGGGGGAGGGTGGGCTAAAGGGGAAGAGAATAACCATTGTTTCGAATGTCTGATTCCTATATTGGCCAAGAAGACCTGCGTCGCGGTTGAGATTGTTTGATATCCGTCTTCATGATTGTGTTCGGCAACTGCTGAAGTTCTGTATGTATGGCTGCATTATATATATAAATATATATATATATATATATATATATATATATATATATATATACATATATATATATATATATATATATATATATATATATATATATATATACATATATATATATATATATATATATATATATATATATATATATATATATATATATATATATATATATATATATATATACATATATACATACATACATATATATATATATATATATATATATATATATATATATATATATATATATATATATATATATATATATATATATATATATGTATGTATGTATATATGTATATATATATATATATATATATATATATATATATATATATATATATATATATATATATATATATATATATATATATATATATATATATATATATATATATATATATATATATATATATATATATATATATATATATATATATATATATATATATATATATATATATATATATATACATATATATATATATATATATATATATATATATATATATATATATATAT